>NW_026136723.1:14205465-14297950 GCF_905237075.1 Dicentrarchus labrax
TCAAGTTAGCTAATGACAGACGGAAGCTAAAGATTACGCTGTTGAGGAAACGTTTAATTTCTGGGTCAGTTTTGAATGAATTCAACAACTATGGTGCCACATTTTGTTTACAACTGCAACGCCAAAGCGTTTTGAATTTGCTACTGCTCTGATTCACACCGCTGACTGGCTTTTTCTCCATAGTGGCTCATGGGTATTGTAGTAACCATACCATGTAGATAACAAATACAATAGTACGATTGTAAGTAACATGCAGAACTGCTGGTATTCAGTAGACCAACTGTGGCAGGCGTTTACACTCATGAATACTGAGATAAGGATAAGCCTAAGGCCTCATGAACCCTAACAAGAGAAACCAGTTGTATTTGCTTGCATGACTTAAACAGTATAACTTCAATCACTGAGTATGATGGTGGTCAAGGTGGCCCTGATGAGAGTGATAATTTATTTTTTTAACAATATAACATGGAGATGGGCATAGGCACCCATCTATTCAGAGATTCAGTAACGGACTGTACTAAAGGATCATAATTAGAGGTGACAATATTTTCAATTTCTGGAACAATATTGACCCCCAAGTATGTAAAACCCTTTTGAGAAGCTGAGAAAAGCGTGATAATCTGTGGTATTCTTACTCAAAAAGAAAATGGTGGACTTAACCACCAGTTATTACCTTATATCCAGAGTATTCCCCAAAATATTCTATTAGACTAACTATCGTTGGTATAGATGATGCCAGATTGGACAAATAAATAATAATATCATTTTCAAATTATATGCTCTCTTTCTTCTATTTTCACCCCTAGGATTCTTGGATGTTGCCGGATGGCCAGGGCTAGTGGCTCAATAGCAAACAAAAATAAGAGAGGGGACAGGGGGCAGCCTTGTCGCGTGCCTCTGTGTAATCTAAATGGTTGGGATATCTGGTTGTTTGTCAATATCTCACCTGTTGGATTTGTATATAGGAGCTTCAACCATTTAAGATAACTGTCGCCCAATCCAAATCTTGCCAGAACCTCCATCAGGTATTTCCATTCAATCCTGTGGAAGGCCTTTTCGGCATCCAGCGACAGGATTGCGTTATCTTTAGCATCACGCTTTTCATATAATGTATTTAATAATCTGCGTATATTATGAAATGCTTGGCATCCTAGAACAAAACCATTCTGGTCATTGGGGATCAGGGATGGAACATACTTCTCTAGCCTCCTTGCTAAGACTTTTCAGAGTATTTTTGTGTCGCAGCACATTAGGGATAGAGGACGATAAGATCCCTTTTCTGTAGGTGGTTTACCAGGCTTTGGGACCAGGGTGATGAGTGCAGTTCGTAGGGATGGGGGTAGGATTCCTGACTCATATGCTTCCTCAAATATTTCTAGCAGAGGGGGAAGTAATTTATCTGGGAACAATTTATAGATTTCTATAGGGATCCCATCTGGACCTGGGGTCTTTCCACTTTTCATATTACGCACAACTTCTGACATTTCATCGACCGTTAAGCATTTGTCCAGTTTAGTCTTATCATGATCTGTCATAGTTTAGTTGGAATGTCTAGTTTGTCCAAAAATTCAGACTGTAACTGCGTGTCATCTGGGTATTCTGATTGATAAAGGGATTGATAAAATGTTCTGAAGGAGGAGTTAATTTCAACTGGATCCACTGTATGGTCTCCATTTTCTAGTTGAATTGAATTTATAGCTCTATGAGATTGCATTTTTTAAATTCTCCATGCAAGAAGCTTGCCAGCCTTATCTCCTTGGTCATATTAAGACTGTTTCAGCCAGAGAAGATTTGCGGCAATTTTACTAGTAGAGAGTTCTTTATACCTAGTTCTCAACAAAAGGAGCTCCTTATGTTTCTCTGGACTATCATTTTGGTATAGGTCTAGCTCCAGAGCTTTAATCTGGGCCTCGAGGTTGATTAGATTTCTATAGTGGGACTTTGACTTATAAGTTGTATAGCTTATCATCACACCTCTAATATAAGCTTTAAATCCCTCCCATCGTGTGCCCGCACTGGTCTGATCTGTGTTCATACAAAAGTAGTTATCTATATTATCACCAAGAAATTTTACAAATTTGGGGTCTTGAAGCCACTTTGTTTGGAGGCGCCACCTGGGAGGACACCTGACAAGCCCTGTTATATAAGGAGTAAATGATATAGGAGCATGATCAGATAATACTATGCTGTCATAAGCACATTCATTCACATGAGGTAGTAGACTCATGGAGATCAGAAAGTAATCAATACGTGATGAAGTTTTAAGTATTTGAGTAACATGAAAACTCCTTTTTGTTAGGATGAAGCTTCCTCCAGACCTCAATTGGATTAAGATCATTTATAGACTGGAGCAAAACCTTTCTGCCGTGCGAATGAGAAGCATCAACCCCTGTGGAGCGGTCCTTCAGTGGGTCCGGTACACAGTTACAGTCACCACCAATTATATATTGTCCAGGAGTAGAGGATATAGTGAGAAATACATTTCTAAAAAAGGTGGGATTATCCACATTAGGTCCATAGACATTTACTAGAGTAATTTGGGACGCCAATATTGTTCCTTGTAAAATAATGTACCTGCCTGCCAGGTCAATTACTTCATGGCTGAGCCTAAATAGGATTGATTTATGAATTAAAATAATAACCCTTCTGGCTTGGGAGTTAAATGGGGCTGCAAAGACTTGTCCAGGCCATCTTTTTTTAACTTTAGTTATATCAGTCAAATGTGATTCCTGCAGGACAATACTTTGGGATTTAAGTAATAATAATAATAATAATACATTTTATTTATAAGCGCTTTTCTAAATACTCAAAGACACTTTACATAAAAACATAAAAGCAGCAAAACAACATCAAATAGTAAACATTAAAAACATATCAGACTAAGCTAAACATTAAAAGCAAGTAATCTAATTCTGCCTAATACCTGTTTTAATTTAATAAGTTTATTCCATCCTCTTACATTACAATATGTGATCTTAATCTCTGATTCACCTACCATTAAGCATAAAAGTAACTATGCAGCAGGGCACCATATGAAAACCAACACTGCCTCTCTTTTTATCAAGGAAGAAAACAATAAATGAAAACACAAAGAAAAAAAAAACCCTGAGAACCCTTATGCATTTCCCCAACTGAAATACATAATTGTATTTGAAAAATACCAGCACACAGTTCTCAGAATGAAAGGACAAACTTGTGATCTCACACTCAGAGCACTTGGAAAACAATGGACACATAGATGTGCTTTATCTTCATACTTGTCTGTCTGCAGAAGCCACCCAGCCCTGGTAAACAAACAAACCAGAACACAGACAGCCAACTCACAAAAGCAATCAACACACACAAGTTAAACCTGAAGATTGAATGTGTCTGAAACAGCTTTAGGTGTGGTTACTTTTGGAGCTCATGTTTTCAACACTACTTCCAGGATTCTTAAAACAGCTGTAGAAAAAAGAAGTGGTGACATGCACACACACTACCATTATTATTTGAACACATGAGTTAATACATGTTTTATAACTGTACCGTATGCATGATCAAGTACTGATCATACTAGACCAGGTTGCTATTTGCTGATGAATGCTTATGTATGCGTTGTGGCACCGACCACAATACAACTCACAACATCAGCAATGCTTAATGCAGTTATTTTTATAATTAAACAAGTGCAATGCCTGGGGTCACTTATTCATTTGCTGCAGTAATCAATGTTGTGCGGTGGCTCCACCTTGATTCTTTTATTATTATTTATTTTATTTTATTTTTGTAGTCACATCATGGTTAGTCTGTGTGTAGTAATTGAATGCCACATTTACTGAGGCTCAGAGTTCAGATCTGCCTGTTCCACAGTACGTCTTTCAGTTCACTCCATTTGTCTAGGCGGGAATGGGACACTTTTTTTGGAAAATATGTAATAATGTTGTGTATTTAATTTTTCACTTTCAAGCAGCCATCTAGACCTGCTAGATGTTTTCTAACAGCACAGTTTAAACCTGAAACTAAGTTGATTAAATGTACAGTAAGCTGAAGTTTCTTGAATGCAAACAAATTAACTGTTGTTTACTGTGTTAAAGGATAAGGCTGGCATTATACCATATTTTTCTTACTGTCAATAAATCCCATGAAAAGACCAAAACCAATATATTAGTTCATTTCTCAACACTTTCTGACTTCCCTGACTGTGGCTCTCAGCCCCAGGATGGTGTTTGTGGGACTGACTAGGTTTTAATCTAGGTTTGTGGTAGTAAAAGAACCTGTCACCCTGTTGTTGGTCGGATATCACAGATAAAGAAGAAACCAGCTGTTACAGAATCAAAATGTGCTGCAGGTTGTTTTTGAAATCTAAACAAAAAGAATAGTTGACAAAAAAAAATCTCGACACAATGTTCATTTAGTAAGTAGTCTTGATTGATTTTTTGATTTTGATTGTCCAAGGTCAAGAATAAACTTAATTATTGTTCATGAAAAGTTCAGATTCTAATAGCAACAGCTGTGGTGGATACTCATTAATCTAGATGGAGAGGAAAATCCATGTTTCAGTTTGCCAGAAAATCTAATTTCCCATTTATATTAAGTCTCTTCAGGACAGCTCAGATGGAGATCGGCTCTCTATCATGTTTCTGGAATGTTTGGTTACATAAGCATGTTTTATAGCAGCAACTTCAATAATAAGTTGCTGCTCACTTCGCCCAACAGACTTTTATTAGTCTGGGATAAGATGCAGTCTTTGGCCCATTGCCTGAACCGTACAGTAGCTTCTAATCAATGGCAAACTTGATGACACACTGGATTTCTCTCTCTCTCTCTGCCTTTCAAACCAACAGACAACACCCATTCACCTCCTCTGTCTCTAGTATTTTGTCCCTTTTGTATTGCTTTAACCCTAAACATCAGGTTTTTTTGTCCATTGGCATAGTTATTTTTCCTGTACACTGCAGTGAGTTAAAATGTTTTAAAATGTTGCTGTTCATTGAAGTAATGGTTCAACATTAAGAGTAATTCCATCCATCTATTTAAAGCATAAAAACTAGTGGTGGGACTCGATTAAAAAAATTTGTCTAATTAATTACTAATTTGTAATTAATTAATCTCAATTAATCGCATCAATGAATAGACACATAAATGAGCTTAAACAACAAAATCGTGTTTATTTTCTTCACCGTGTGTTAACATATAGTGCAATATGAATAAAGAATATTATAATTGCAGACAACGCTATCTGTAGCACCGCTTCTATCCCTTGATCTTCTACCACCGAGAGTGGCCGACAGTCCACTGCAATCCACTTCGCCAGTGCGTCACTCAGTCGTAGACTTATGGTGCTATCCATTTGTCTCGTAAATCCCCCGCCCGAGTTGGAAAGTGTAAATCTTGCAGCTATCTCGCGACATTTCACCGAGACACACCCCCTTTTGGTCGTAATATCAGCCGTCCCACTCGGGGCTCCTAAGAGTACACCGAGCTAAATGAGGGTGAACATACAACTCGCAAAACAAAGATGGCTGTGCCCATATTGAGATGTATTTTCTTTGTATTTGTACTACGTTGGTCGTTTTAAAGTCGATTTTAAATGCTCTTACATACTTGTTTATATTGCTGCATTAGTCGGATCACCAATTTATGCATTGCGCTGTGTTGCTGTGCGTGCAATACAATGTAAAGTTTTGTTTTCAAACTGGTTTGCTAAATAGGCTAATGTAGCAATAACACTAGCCTGCCACTGCCCCTGGTGGCTCGAGAAAAAATATAACAAGACAGCTGCTGCTCTGTTGGCGTCCATGTTCTTTCCGACTCATCATGTAGCAAATGCCCAAAGACAAACTGGAACGCTATAAGTGGTACAAGCCAGGCATTTACGTCACGTTCGTGCGTCAGAGCAACTCGGGGGGGGTTTACGAGACAAATGGATAGACCCATTACTCATTTTGGCTCTGAACCCTGTCACCTTGTCGAGTGTGGATTGGCGACACTGCCTGCTCGAACTAGGAGCGTTGTCTGTGCTAGCTGCAACATGTTTGGCATTGAGGTGGTAGCGGAGGCTGGAAGTGCTCCGGTGATAGGCAAATTCTTTCTTGCACAATTTGCACACGACTGTGCTTTTATTCAGGTTTCCAACTGGTAGTTTTTTAAAACTAAAATTTCCACCCACCAAACCCAGCCACGACTTCTCATCGGTTTCCATTTCTTGTGTAGGGTCGTTCCGCGCTGTTTGGAGTGCAAAAATAAATTGCGATTAAATGTGTTATTTTTTTTGTTGCGTTATTTTTTCTGTAATTAATTAATCGTAATTAACGCAATAAAGTCCCAGCCCCAATAAAAACACATGAGTTGATGAGCAAAAACAGTTTTTACGTTTGGCTGATTTAAAAAAAGTCAATATAAACTAAATGTGACAAAGTACACTAGAAATAGACTCATGAATAAATTATGACCTACATGAGGCACGTGACTTAAAGCTGTAGTCCAGGATTTTAACATATAAATGAGCATCTGTTACATTTAAGCCAAGTGAGTCCACACAATGCAAAATAAGCCTATCTCTCTGTAATGCGTAGAATACAGTATATTATATATAGTCTGCAGCAACTTTCCCGTGCCAGAGCACCAGTATTGATGTGTTTTACATCAACCAGCAATGCCAGCATTTTAAACCAAAAAGGGCACATACTCACCAGTGGAAAGGGCCCAGTCTTTATGTGATCGATTCGATTTCCAGTCCCTGGCAACAAGCCAGAAAGTGTTCTACCCCGTTCTACAGAATTATTTTCCAACTCCATCCCCTCAGTTCTCAGTGGACCATCAAACTGTCCAACTCCCTGGCTGTCCATCTTGATGAACCAACTAATATTCATATTATGGTAGAGAATGGAAACGCACATTATTTCAAGTTCTCTTGGAGGTAAAATCTGTGCTATATTTGGATTACTAATGTTTGCTTTCTCACCGAGAGTTGGAAGCGTTAGCTTAGCTTGGCCCAAAGACTGAAAATGGCTTGCCTGTCAATTTGACAGTTTAACTTTTACTTAGAGATCAAGCAAACAAGATACTGTGTTAATTAGTGCTAAGCTAAGTTAAACAGCTGCTGGTGGCAGTGTTATATTTACCATACAGACATGAGAGTGGTTGCAAGTTATTCTACTGAAAATTATTTGACTTGCTAGGATATTATGAAGTCAATAAAATAAAAAGAAATTAAGAAAAAACAAAAGAACAACACAAACTAAAGATAGCCACTGCAATCTTCTTCTTAAACTGCTCAACCCATGAAGAAGCGAATTTCCCAAAATGTTCAACTATTCCTTTAAGGCTAGGCAGAAAAGACAGTATTTGTCAGCGTGTCCTCATCCAGCAGGGTACATGATGGGAGTAAAAGAGGGCATGTCAGATTCAATCCATCCAAAAGAAGTCTCAAACTATAGATAGATAGATAGATAGATAGATAGATAGATAGATAGATAGATAGATAGATAGATAGATAGATAGATATCATCCTCCTCCACTGGAACTAATTTTGAGAAATTAACTCCTATTAAAATCACTGACAAGACTGTAGTGTGTGCGTGTTCGTGTGTGTATTTTGGTCTCACTGAATTAAAGAGACATAATCTTTTCTGTTGTCTTCTTCATGGCATCTTCATTCAATAATTCCTGCAACTTTGAAATATTGTTTAATTACAATGAAAAAAAGTCAGGAAAGAATGACACATGCCAGTCCTGCTCTTCCACACATATATTTTGTGTTGGCCAGAGGCAGCAGCAGAGCTAAGATATATAAGATATATAAACTTCTATCCAGCTAAGTGGATAAAGAGGAGAGTTATCAGGAGGTGCCTGGAACTACGGTGTCCCCAGAGGCCCATTATAATCTTTTCAGTGGTGCCATCCACTCTCAGTGTGGCTCTGAATCATTAGGGGATATATGGCTGCTGGCTGGCCCATAATGAGTGTAGCAACGGGCAAACGTCAATCTGTCATCGTTCCCGGGAGACAAGAGGAGTGAGGGAGATCGAAGGCGCTGTGGGCCACTTGGAGATTGCCTTTGTATCTCAGATGCTCCAGTGTGGGTGTGACAGCATCAAGCTATTGCTGTTATATTGTATCCTAAAGGATTCAGGAACCATTGAGATACAATCATTCAGGCTAGGAATAACTGTGCTTGGATACCATGTTTTCTGATGCTGGATTGTTACATATTTCAGTATGTTAGTAGATTGCACCAGTTCCCCTTGCTTTGCACCAGAGGGAGAGACTAAACACCAACTTTACTCCCACCTACTCCCACAATTTCTATCAAGGCGATGTGTATTCCTGCTTATCAGCCCTGCATCTGGCGCTCGCAGTGTCTGCAGGGATGCTCAGGCTGACACCCGGGGCCGGGTAACAATTCATTATTTTAGTTTTTAAAGAAATTGTTCTCTCTTCTTAAGTTATTTCCACACATTTTCATGCACATGCACTCAGACACGCAAGGTTTTGGGATGCAAAATATAGCATAGACAGCAGTCTGCCACTTCAGTCAGTCATGTGAAAGGACCCTGTTACACACACCATTAACTCACAGTATCAAACACACACACACACACACACACACACTCACCATCACACTGAGCAATTTTCAGGCGTTATTAACTGTATACTTGAGGTGAATTATCAGTGCTGCACCAGAAAACACACACAAACACATACACACCATATCTACTGTATATATCAGGAAAGCCTGAAGGTTTGTGTATGTAGAATATCAGCGTTTGTGTCCCACTTCTCTCTCCAAAGACTCCAGATGGCGTGCAGAGACTCTTCTTTCTCTTCTACTGAAAATAGTTGGAGGGTCATTCATCGCAGTCCAGAGGCCAGATGTTTCCATGCGCACACGCACACACACACTGTAATTGCTTTGCTGTCAAACAGGAGTGTGGATTATGCATTGCTTATTTCCTGTTGCATATTTAAAAAAAAGACTCCTTTCTTCGGTCAAGGCTTGAGAGTAAGACGGGAGAGGTTGTATTTCACCTCCTACTGATGACTTAGGGAAAGTGCCTGAACCTGAGAGGATGGTGTGTATCAGTGTGTGTGTCTATGTGTGAATGTAGGAAGAGGGTTGGGTCGGGTTGGCAGGAAAAGGAGGAGAAGGGAGGGGAGAATAGAAAACCAAAGTAAAGACCCCGAGTAGAATAAAACAGAACAGGCTCCTGTCAGTCATGGACAATCCACTGCATCCACTGCACAGCACCATCTACAGGCAGAGGAGCAGCTTCAGCGACAGGCTGCTGTCACTGTTCTGCTCCACTGAAAGACTAAGGAGATCGTTCCTCCCCCACGCCATGAGGCTCTTCAACTCCACCCAGGGGACAAAAACCATAAAACTCTAAACTCCAATATGTCTGCCCTGTATCAAACTGTACCCCCTGACGCAGTGAACCCTGCATTATGTGACCACCTACTTATGCACCTTAGGCCTTTCAAGCACTGGATTTGACCATGCACCTTAGGACATTTACCCAATGCTCGTTACTATTGCTATTTATTAGGGACCGAGCCAGCGACCGCTGGAGGTCCCTATTGTATTTGCTATGTTTCTTATTATTCTTCTTACCTATTATTTTTAGCGCCTTTGACTGCGTTTTTGCCCCCCTGAACATATACAAAACTGAATGGAGCTGAATCTCCCCATATAGGTCACGCCCACTTCCGCCTATAATTTTTCATCGCTAGAGCGCAAAATGTCCATAAACTACTTTTTCGAGTGCCTCCTATGCGCTTGTCCAATTCGCACAAAATTTTTCACATAGCATCTGTACACCGTCCTAATAAAAAAGTAATTCAAAGAATTTTGATATTTCAAAAAATAAGCACGTTATAAAATTAGCACTTCCTGTGGATTTTTCGTCAAAAAAGGAAGTGGAGCATTTCTCCTCATTGGTATGTCCGATTGACACCAAGCTTGGGTCCATAGTTCTCAATTGCTCAATTTCAGGCCATCGCCACAAGGTGGCGCTCTTTAAAACAAAGAAGTTTATATCTCCGCATCGGCACATGTGATTAAAACAAAACTTGGTAAAATGATTCCCTATGGCTCCCTGAAGCTCTCTAAAAAATGTGTCAACAATCCGCCACTAGGTGGCGCTCTGGTGGCATGGTAAATCACTGTGCGAAGATGAATATGAAATTCACAGGGCACGTGTATAGTGGTGCCTGTAGCTCACATACCAAAAATCGTGTTTGTCGCAGGATTTTAAAAAAGTAGCCCCAGCGCCACGCCTCGCCAATATGTATGAAACTTGGTAGGCACGTGTAACATGCCGAGACGTACAAAAAAGCCTCTTGGACCCATACCGCAAACCCCACGGGAAGTTGGCCATTTTGATTTTGATTTTCACTTTCGGCAAACTTTTCACGTTGTATTTGAACAAACTCCTCCTAGGGAATTTATCGGATCTGCTTCAAAATTGGTCAGTAAAGTCAAAACATGGTCCTGATTAAAGGTTGAGCTATTTGTGCATGTTCATTAAAGGGCGTGTCCGTGGCGTGCCCTCTAAGTTGGCCAGGTTGTATCAAATGTCAGACTGTTATGCCATTTCCGGCATTTTGCAATGATTTTCACCGTTTTTTTGCGTTGTATTTGAACTAACTCCTCCTAGAGAATTTATCAGATCTGCTTCAAAATTAGTCAATACAGTCAAAAAATGGTGCTGATTAAAAGTTGTGCTATTTGTGACTGTACGTTAAAGGGCGTGTCCGTGGCGTTCCCTCAAAGTTGGCCAGGTTGAATCGAATGTCAAACTGTGATGCTATTTCCTGCATTTAAGGGCTTCTGTTTTAACTAACTCCTCCTACAGATTTTATCAGATTGACTTCAAATTCTATCACTTCAATCTACACACATTGGTTATCAAAAGTTGTGCTATTTGTGACTGTATGTTTAACCGTGTACCCGTGACGACGTGTCGAATTCCACCGATTGGCCATCAAACAGATAGTACTCATATCTTCAGTCCCAGCCTGAACACTTCCTCATAACTTCAGCGTACGTGGTCCAATCTCAATGAAACTTCACGTGTGTTACAACAGTCCCGCCCTGAACTTGTTTACATGACAATTTTAAGACATAGTGATAGCGCCACCTACCAGCAACAGGAAGTAAGCGCTGCGTGGCAATTTTGAGCTGATTTACGTGAAATTTCATGTTTTGGTCCGCACGTGTAACAATGGCACGCGACGCGGCTGCAGCACGCCCCAAGTTGCGTGGAGTGCGAGGTCCCGCTCAACGCTGCTTGCAGCTTTAATTGTTATTATTATTATTATCGGTCTATGGATACTGCTGGACACTGTGAATTTCCCCTTGGGGATGAATAAAGTATCTATCTCATTTAATCTAATCTAATCTAATCTAATCTAATCTAGAGGGATGGAAAGATGAGCTAGGACATGGGTACGGCAGAGAGGAGCTGAGGGATGAAAGAGGAGGGAGAGGAGGAGGAAGAGATGAAGAGACATTACACAATCAATCAATAGATTCTTAGTGTGTGAGTTCTGACAAAGACAAGCTATTCTAAAATCAATTCACCCTCTGAGGCTCACAACAAAGAGGCACTCTCTCCCTTACTATTATGCTCTTCCTCTGACTCCTTCTCAACGTCTTCTTCTTTAAACTATATACAGTAGTGCACACTACAGCTCAAAATCTCTATCCTGCTCTCCTTTCACCTCCATGAGACACGGTTGATCATGGAAAGTCGGAGGTCACACCACTTGCTTACCTAATTAATGTCTTTGCATTGAAAAAGGTTAACAGAAATAACTTACTTGATTGTAGGAAAAAATGACACCCCCGTCTAAATGACTAATTAGCACCTATTTGTGTCTGTTAGTGAGCTAAAAGCTGGGGAAGCGTTTCGTCCCTCCACCTTGAATGCAATATGATGTGAGCTTTTAATCACCTGTCACATCTGTCAAGACGCATAAAGCCGAGCAAAAATGTCCTGTTTCATAACGCAAGCAAAGCACTGTGTGTGTGTGTGTGTGTGTGTGTGTGTGCGCGTGTGTGTGTGTGTGTGTGTGTGTGTGCTCCAGGCGATGAGCAGCCAGCATGAAAATGTACATTTCTTCCAACTGCTGGGCATGTTGCTGTAGTCAGTGCCAGGAGACTGGTGGAGGAATGCCCTTGAACTCAGGACAAAAACAGCACACTAAAACACACCACACATGGCTGGCATCACTCCCAGTCTCCCAGAAAAAAACAACAATCTAAGTCTCTACTAAGTGAGGGAGAAAGCCTCTTGGTGCCAGTCAGCATTCACTCCTACGACATGGGGAAACATGGGACTTTTCCCTTATTGTTTTCTGTTAGTGTACAAGGAGTGAAACCAAAAGAAACTGATGCATGACCAAGACAGAAACAGCGAAACAGAGAGCTAAAGGATATCGAAAAAGAAAGAAGTTAAAAAGGACATACATGACTAAAGGAAGAAAGTTCAGCATTTTTGGAATGATTCATTTACTGATGCTGACTAATTAACATGTCATATTGTGTTGTTTAATCCATATAAAAAACTAAATGTAAAACGTGCATTTGTTTGATTGTTCATACTGGAGGGAGCCCGGCTGTTCAGTGCCTTCTTCCAGCCGCAGACTCGCAATGCTAAATTAAGCTAACTGGCTGTTGCTTCGTATTCAGTGTACAGACATAAGTGGCATTGATCTTCTTATCTAACTTACGGCAAGAAAGTAAATGTTATTTCCAAATTTCAAATTATTCTTACAATGGTGCTCAGCAATGAAGATGAAAATAAGCATGCACTGGGTTAGGGTTGTTGATTTATGCCTAAACATCCACATATTGGGTTGTGTTTCTTTCATATATTGTAGGCTGTATATTCTGTGTGTGTGTGTGTGTGTGTGTGTGTGTGTGTGTGTGTGTGTGTGTGTGTGTATGTGTGTGTGTGTTGTCTCTCAGACTTGATATCTTGGATAATAATATATTTCCCCCCTGTGGACACACTTAGACACACAGTTGAGCAGCTAACAATACACAGAGGTATGGATGTGGTCATTATAACAGAAATCAATGCGGTGCCTCTCTTCACTGTATTGTCCCACTTATTAAGGTCATAAGTCAAAGATAAAAGGTGCTTGTTAGCAGTTAAAAGGGTGTGAAAATGTCAAAGGTGGTGCCTAATGACGCCGCAGTGCTTCGTGGGTGTTCTGCTGTGGTCAATACTTTTCTTGTAACAGTAAGTGTTTCAGTGTGGACAGTGCAATGAGAAGGGTTACTGTCAAAAAGGAAGTAAATAGAGGGAGATACATTGTAAAGATATAATCTGGACAACCTCTTTAGCCTGCGCCTCATCTCTACTTGAATAAATTAAATAAAATTTTGATACTTTCTTAAAGAACTGTCCATCATGAGTCCAACAATGTTATTGGAGGCAGTTGCTAAATCTGCAGGGTACTCTTTTTAACATATTAATGAACATTCTTAAATCGTATTAAAGCTCAGTCTAAGTATGCCATCATTAAATGACTGCTAATGTGTGTTCAGCACCTGATTGCACTCACACTCAATCATTATTTTGTGAGATTATAATTATTCCAAAAGTTTTTTAGTGATGAAGTACTGTTTTACTTTTTTGGTACACTCATTAGCTTCTCCTGTTTCCACCTCACAGAATTGTTTCCTATATTTGTCGACCAGAACGTCTTTTGACAACTCCACAGAATCAGAATTAATGTTTTTTCTTTAAGCTCACTTAAATAAAACCAAATCACTTATATTCAAGTTCTGATTCCTTCTAAAACATAGGTCATGCATTTAGATGTGCAAAGATATCCAGCAGTTTCCAGCCTCTGATAACAATTACTGTGTGACACACTGACAAATTCAATACAAAATAATTCTAAATTACACAGTTTACCTTATTCTAGATAACTTTAAAAGATTTTGCTACACCAAGGAAAAGCTTCTGCAAGAAATTTAAACAGTGGAAAATATTACTCATTTATGAAAAGTTCAGTGTTTCAGACCAGCTGCAGAGAGAAAAATCAGCAGCAGCAGCTTATCAGCTGACAGTTGACTATAAACCACAGTTGTTTTCTTCAATGCAGCTGTGTCAGATATGCACAGTTCAACAAGGATCCAGACATTGTAATAAAAAGAGTAAGAACTTTCCTAAAGAACAGCAGAATAAAATGTTTATCAAGGCATTAAAAAGCGAAACTCTACACCTGCCTGTCTATTAGCACACTGACTGTCTGCCTCTCTGCACATCTGTCTGTGTGCTTTTGTTCCTCTCATTTTATTTGTTTATTTGGCTCTCTCCTTTTTCATTCTCTGCCCTGATGCAACCTGGCCAACCTGTCAGTGGGAGGTGATTGTTTTGTCGTGGTTACATTGTCACCCTTAAATTTAAGCACCCATTCATGCATTATCCATCTCTATAAAGCAAACAAAAACAAACGCACACAGTGCCACAAGGCTATGCCTCTTACCTCAAATGACCACAGCAGCAGTGCTTTTAGTACTTTAGGCCAACACTCCCCAGCATACACCTTTTGAGATGGCTGAAAAGGTGTATGCTGGTGTGTGACACCTACCCTTATCACAATAAAAAACATGTAAGTCTTTTTATTTTTACTATATTATACAGTACAATGTGTATATCAGATCAGACTTTGTTTTACATTATTGTTTTCCTCCCATCTACACATAGGAAGAGCAGTGGAATAGAGATCTCTCTCCCAGGACAGACATGCAACAGATGTAACAGACAGACTGACGATTAAGAATTTTGAATTACAGTACTGACAAACATGATGACAAAATTCCAAAAAACCATTCACACAGGTAGGAGGAAAAAAACAAACACATAGGGAGAGAGAGAGAGAGAGAGAGAGAGACAAGGACAACATGCACACAAGAGGGAGACAAGAAGGGAGGCTGAATCTCTTTGAGGAGATAAAGATCCAGATCCAAAGCATCTGGAATGTGACAGTTTGGGGGGGGTCCAGCACGGAAAAGCCTGAGTAAAAATAGGGAGAAGAAAGAGCGAGATGAGATAGATACATAGATAGATAGAGAGAGAGAAAGAGAAAGAGCGGAACACAGCTGTGCTTGTGGGACACAAACAAACAGATGGTTGGAGAGACGCAGTGGTTTCTAGGAAGTTTATAGTATTCCCATTTGCAGGACAAACATGGACTAAAGTAGTTAAATAGATTCATTGAGGAAGAGATTTATGTAATTAAAGTTTATATTTTAGAATACCCAAACTACAATATTAGGAAATAGCAAAGTGTATATGTGTGTGTATCTAGTGTGTGTGTGTGTGTGTGTGTGTGTGTGTGTGTATGTGTGTGTGATGAGTAATGAACTGAATGGTGAGCCAGACAGCAGCGATGTGTTATATCTCTCTAGAGGAGGTTCCTGTGGGAGACATATTGATGAAGAGGCCAACTGATGAGGAGGATTCATTTACGTGGTGTCAGGTTTGATTGTTTGTAGAAAACTGAGATAATCCTGGTGAAAAGTGAATGTTTTGGTTTCATTGTAGTTTTAAATTGAATTCAAATTTGGAGGTTGTGTTGAGAAAAGTTATCTTTTACACTGGATACACACATCTTTCTAGCAATCTTCCGAACATGTTCCCCCTCTTAGTTTTAAAAACAGTAAGAATATTCTCTAAATTGTTCCAATCCCTCAAACAATGGCTGTTGGTTGCCATATGTTAGACTTTGTGTTGACACCGTTAAAATAACCAAACTTTTGTATTTATTTCCTGTATTTCCTAAGTTGTACCTCTCAGCATTTGAGCAGCATCTGCTGTGTGGGCAGCAGCTTTGCCAAGTAAACAAGCCTCTTATTAACTATTAAACACTTCACGGCAGAGACCGCAAAACACACACACACACAGACACACACTACAAACACACACACACACACACACACACACACACACACACACACACACACACACACACACGTATTAACAAAAAAATGCACAAATGCAAGTACGTTTGAAGAGTGAGTCCCAGTGCAGAGTCAGTGGCCTCCTTTTTCCTCCAGTCACAGTGAAATTGGATCGCTCTCTCTCTCCATCCTCTGAAAGGAGGTTGTACACTTAAACACAAGCCGCCCTACGTCCCTCTTGGCCTCTAATGGATGGACAGATGAATGACTTAGTAAGCAGAGTGCGAGCCAACCTGATTCAGCTCTACTACAGACAGCTGAGACCTTGAAACATAGTCTTTCTGGTGTGTAATGTGCGATCATATGTGTGATTATAGAAAACATCTTTAAGCTGAGTTAAGGACACTTGTTCAGTGAATCTCTACAAGCTCTTCAGGCTACCCTGACCTTTAACCTGCATCTGTAAAGTCACAGTATTTGTTATCACATTATAATCAAAAACATCCACCACTTCCTGCTTGCGTTGTCCTCTGAATTTTTGTCCTTTCTATTTTATTTTAGCATGAAAATTCATAAAAAACAGAGGAAGGAGAAAAGAACATTTTAGTCTCCTTTCTTCTCATTATGTCATGACTTCTGTTTTCAATATGACACCACAAGAGGGCCCTGTCACACAGTCAGAGATGTGTTTGGTTATTGTCCACAATAATAGTATTAATAAACAGCAGCTCCACAGCAAAGCAGTAAAATATTACAATGTAGTGGAACTATTGTTATTAATTGAGTAATCATTTAATGTATGAAATGTCAAGTGCTGTGAGTCCAAAATGAGGTCTAAAAGGTCTTGTCACTCTAACAGTCCAAAATCCAAGCTACTGAAACTGGTATTTTAACTTGTTTATAAAAGGATTTATTGATGGTCAGAATTGTTGAGGGATGATTTTCTGCTGATCTACTAATTGATTAAACAACTAATTGTTTCAGCTCTATTGTGTACAAATTTGCCTGTATGATAAAATTAAGTGTGCTTAATGAAATCAGGAGCGTCCCATTGCATCTAATGTCACACACAACATATGCAGTAAGACACTCAATTTATTTGACAGCTGTTGTTAATAGTTACATATGAGCTTATAAAATACAGTGCATTGTTAAAGATTAATCGTAGTCTCCAACTATTTTTAAGACTTTGTCTAGTTGGGGCCCATTGCTTCAGATGTCCAGAGGGAGTTAACATAAAAACTTCTCAGATGGTTCAGTTTAAATCAAATCAAAAATCAAATCTCAATAATGAGTACTTTTACTTAACAGAGTTGTTTTACACTGTTGTATTGGTACTTTTTCTTTTAAGTAAAAGATATATATAATCTCTTCTTCCAGCAATAACTACAGTTTGTTTCTGGTGGTTGATTATTTATGTCAGTGACAGTGTCAGTTTCAGTTTCAGTTTCAGTGCCATTTTAATTTGATTGTTTTATTTTCACATACACTCTGACGTTTAAGCTTTAAAGCATCCAAGGGTGCTTAATGCAAAGTTAACCAATGAGAACAACTAGGATTATTACAGCGATACTGGTGCTTGTACAGTATGAGGCAGATGGGAGGCTGATTTTGTTCAAAGGCATCAGTGTGTGCATCTACACTAAAAGGTGAAAGATTAGCTGATGTTTTCATTCTCCACCTCTCTCCTGTCCGAACCCTGACCACAGCAGCAGCCCACTGAACGTCAAAGAAACAAGTTCACCCAGGAAGAACACTCCCTGCTTCCCCAAAGGACGTCAGTCCAAAGTCCACTACTGCAGCTGTGTGTTTGTGTGCATGTGTTTTTGAGAAAATGAAAGAAAGAGGGGGACTGTGTCAATAGACACACATATGCCGACTCCCTCAAGTGTAGCATCAAAGGCTGAGTTTCATAGTTTGTTTTTATAATAACAATGCCTCCTAACTTCCTTTCTCACAGTAGATTTGGACTTCTTTTGTATTTGTAGGTCTGCTGCTAGTACGAAGGAGACCTGACAACTGCTGAAAAGTTATTCTGTTGAAAGATGACACGACCATAAATGACGCATTGGGAGAGAAGAGAAACACGCACACACACACAACATCACACCACCGTCATTCCTACTACCCACAAACATTTGTAAAGGTGATGTAATAGCTTCCTGGAGCTGCGGTTTCCCAGAGTGAATAACTTATTGGCAAACTGTAGGACAGTACATACAGTGGATACACAGCAACAAAAGAAATACAAATCTATTTACACCACTCCCAATATTCCCATTACACACCCAATACTCTGTGTCATCAGATCTCCCTCTCTGACCTGCCTGTTTGAATACCATTATGTTTTATGCAGGCTTAAGCAAAATTTGAAAAATAAAATTCAGCATCAGTGCTTCATGATATTTTACTCAAAATCTAGTTCACGTTTCCCACAAATGCTGTTGCCTCCTGTTACACTCTTGAAATCAAATTGTATTTGCATAACACCAAATCATTATCTCAGGACACTTTTCAAATAGAACAGGTCAAGACCATATTCCTTATATATTTCTTTCTCTGTAATGATGAATGTTGGAAGCAATTTCTTCTTTTAATCTTTCTAACACCTGCTGCACAGAAATCATAACTGAATGTTGCAAACACATGCATCAAAAAGTTGTGGTTCTGTCCACTGCTGTCATGTATATTTCTCTGTAGAGACTTGATGATGTCACACACATAAAACAATGCTGTAAAGAGTTATTACATTTTTTAACAACAATTCACAACACAAACACAAAGCAATAATTAACCTTGTGTACAGGCAGTAAGATGTCGTGTCAACAGTTTTACAGACATCTGGTGGGCAAAATACTTTTTGGGCTGCAGGAGATTGTTTGTTGTTGTACTGCAATTGACCACTTGGACAATTTGATTACTCTTTTATCACATACATTACATGGTAGAAACTCTTAACTTTTACTTCACTTTTTGATGATTTGTCCTGCACTAAAGTTTCATGCGAAATCAGTTTAAGAAGTTAAAAGCTGTGAAAAAAGCCAGTAGAAGTAGTCCTGTTTTGTTTGCGTATTTATATATATATATTATATATATATAATATATATTATATAATATATATTTATATTAAATTAATGGAGTGTTTTACTTATGTTAAAATTATACACATTGTCCCTTTCAAGCAATCGAAAACAAAACAATGTTCATGTTCCACATGTTACAAGCTATTTATCACCACAATAAAGCTACCTAAAAGTCCAGTATGTAAGATTTAGTGGCATCTAGTGGGGAAGTTGTAGATTGCAACCAGCTGCGTAGGCAAAACGAAAAAAAGGCCCATTTACAGCCAGTGTTTGGTTTGTCCATTTTGTTCTACTGTAGAAACATGGTGGTTCAACATGACGGATTCTATGGAAAAGGACTTGCTCCCTCTGTAGATAAAAAATGGCACACACCGATGGAAGCCTGGAAGCTTTCTTGGCAGTCTTTAAGCTCCCAGACCCCAACACAGATGGCCGAGAGCTGTTCCTCCTCGCAAATCCTTGATCCTTGAGTACAAGTATGGCAGCATGCAAGTCAGCTGAGTCCATGTTTGGCCAGTTCATACTGTTAAGACTGAACCAAGAAGCTGGACTCAGATGCACAACTCACACACAGGTGCTTGATGCAAAACACAGTCTTTACTTGCCAGAAAAGGATCGGTACACAGAAGTCCAATAATGACAAGCAACAGATCCAAACGGGCACAGGCATAGTCAAAATCCCAAAATAGGCAAAAATCCTAAAACCAGAGTCATTACAAGGAATTGCTGGAACGCTAGACACTAGGTACAAAGACAAACTGGCATAGACAATATACACTGATCAGCCATAACATTATGACTACGTGGGCACGCTGGTGGTCATAATGTTGACTGGTTGGATCAGACCACATGGGCCAGCCTTGGCTAACCATGACCCTGTCTCTGGTTCACGCTTTCCCTTTCTTGGACCACTGTTACACAGGTACTGACCACTGCAGATCGGGAACCCCCGACAAGAGCCGCGGTTTTGGAAATGCTTTGATCCAGTCGTCTAGCCATCACAGTTTGGTCCTTCTGCTTCTAACACACCAACTTGAGAACAAAATGTTCACTTGCTGCCTATTATATCCAACCCACTGACAGGAGCCATGATAACCAGATAATCAGTGCTCACGTTACCTGTCAGTGGTCATAATGTTATGGCTGATTGGTGTATACTCTAGGGGAGGGGATTAATTAGACACAGGTGCAGACATTTAAGGTGTGGGCAAACAATTAAAAACGGCGGGCAAACACAAAAGCAAGAAGTGAAGTGATCTGAAACAAGAAGGAGAGTAGGATGAGGCTGTGTTACTGTCCTACTTGATCTATGCAATCTGATAACTTGTGTTTTTACTTGGCTAACAATTTTTGTTTACAGTACTGGATTTTCCTGGTATCAGCTAACTACCATTAGAATTCCGTGCCTAGGAATGAAGGAGGAGAAAATGCTGGGAGGTGATGCAGAAAGCTGATGCAAATGATAATTTGAGGGATTTTCCTAAAGGTTTTTTCCTACAGTGACACAACAATGAAAAGCTTTTGTCTCTATCTCTCCATCGTACACGAGCCACAAAAATGTGAATACTCCTCTTCTGCCATCACAAGTGTTTGTCTCTAGTTTGTCAGCCAAACTGCTGCCTGTAAGGGAAAACATAATACCCCTTTTCCCTGATCTCTGCCTAACAGGAAATATAGGGACAACCATAAAGAGTGGAAGCTTGAGCAAATAAGCTAAAAAAAGCTCTTCCTCAGGCCTTTAGATTGATTCACATCATCCAAATTACTACAACGCATACTGAAATCACATATTTCTTCAGGTAATGTCTGTAATTATGTGGCCTTCAGGGAATGTAACCTGTCACTTCCCAGCCCTGAGTGGGAAATGGACTGAATAGCTACACTGAGGCCACGTTAGTCATCTACAGAAGAATTTTTGCAGCATGGGTAGTGGGTGTATTACCTGGAAATCAGAGCTGATTTCCACAGGAGTGCTGGATCACACAGGAAGCCGCACCGTTGTGTCAGGGAAATTTAACCTGGGTGGAGATTCAGAGAAGCCAGTGGTGAGTGTGGGTGTGTGCGGACTGGACTGCAAACTGAACCACAGGATGGTATATCATTGTTACTCCTCCCTGCTGCAGCCCTGCAGTCCAAAATACGTTATTCCCCTGTGGCTGAAAGTCCTTGAGACCAGTGACCTCCCTGCTTTGCTCTCCCTTTCTTTCTCATGCTGAGGCTGGCACTGAGCCGGAGAGCTGCTCTGCTGGCCTTGATAGAATTACAGTTACAAAGTGCACAGCAGCTGGCACCCAGGATGTGGGTGAGAGAATCAGGGACTCTCCAAGACTCCCTGGTGAGCGGAAAAGGGCGCAATGAGGAGAATAAATAACCAGCCTCACCAGGCACTCATTTCACTTTCACATTTCAAGGACAAACTAGTGCATTTTTCTGAAATGTGCCATGACTACAGTAACAGGTGGCCTGGTTTCAGTAGGATAAATGCATGAATGAAAGTGTTTAAAGGGAGATTTTACTACTTTATTAACTTTTTTTTTTTTTTTTTTACTTTTAATATTTTTAAGTATTGAATATCATGTTTGTCTTGTTGGTACAAAAACTGATCAAAGAGGTTTTGTAACAATTTTTGTTGAAATAGCAATAAAGTCAAGTCATGTTTTCCGAACCAAACAATTGGCACTCAAATGTTCGGTTAATCATCACAGTTCTGCTCAACCAATGAAAACTATTGTAGAATATTTTCTGTGGCTCTATAAAAGCTTTGAGAATACAGATATATTACGTACAGCCTGCATTGCAAACTAAAGGTCGAAGAGTCTAACAAAAGACACTATTGAGTTGCCTTATGGGAAACGTAGGATCCAGTGGTTATGGAGAATGTCCCTCAACTTTATAGAAGTGCAAGAGTAAATAGCCAGAGTACCCTTTAAAGGTACAGTGTTTAGTATTTAGTGGTATAGTGTAGTTGCAGATTCCAACTCCCTCGCTTCACCTTCCCCTTCCAAATGTAAAGGAGAAACGGTGACATTACATGGTCTTTATTAGTATGCTCAGTTGTCATCACATCAAAGTTTGGAACTTCGGTCATTCAATAACAGGTGATCATTACAGGGTCGATAATCAGATATGGTGTTTGGTGTTGGATTTAAATGTCCTCCTCGATTTGTCTCTGGCTGTCCACTGATTTCTGGTCAATGACATTTGACCCCTTCAGTCGATGCTTTGACTTTTCTGCTGTTCAGAGAAGCATGTTGCTGCAGCCTGCTTCCAGTTTCTTGTCATGGGTACTGTATATGTCGTGTCACAAATGTAGCGCACCCCACAGTCTTGTGCCCAGGAGGGTGGTGTCCTGTCTTTAGGGTGTACCAGCAGAGATCTTATGGTGTTGAATGGTTTGTGGTGCTGATTTCTTGTGACTTAAAGTCTGTGGCTTGATGTTCTGATGTTCTGATGTTCTGATTGATGTGATGACTCCATAAAGGATTTCCAAGGTACTAAGGGCCAGTAATTTCTTGAACTCTCTGCTGGTGGTCTGCCAACTCGTCCATTCAAGTAAAAGTTGGGCACATAACTGCCAATAAAGTGCTGATTTGTTGTTTTTATGCTTTAGTTTTGTACGGACTAAAGATGCAAGATTTAAGGTGTTAATTAGTGAGTTTTAGAGGTGCTGGTAGCTGGATTTTGTTACCTTTGGACAGGCCAGATTAGCTTTCCCCCGTGTCCAGTCTTTGTGCTAAGTTAATATTTAGACATAACAGTGGCATCAATCTTTCATCTATCTCTTAGCTAGAAAACACACAAGCATTCCAAACATTTTGAACTTGAACTCAAACTGATTGCTTGTTCTACTGAAAGTCAAATTTCAGAGAGGTTTTATACCTGAAATGTGGTACTTTTAATCATAAATCCATCTGCCTTTCCATCTAGTTAATGTACAGAAACAGCAGGGTACCAAGTTTTTGATATAAAGTTTTCATTTTATCATAAAATCTCATTTGGGAATGTTGTTGGGAGATTTAATTTTGTTATCACTTCCTCCGAATTCTTCCATGAAGGAATAAAAACAAAAGACATGGGTCACTGTGGTCTTAGACTGTCTGCTTTGTACTGACAGTCATGCCGGTGGTTGCGTCAAGCGTTGATTTTGCTTGCGTCTGTGCGTGATTGTATTTGACCACAAAACCACTGATGGTCACAGTGTATGTCAGCGTTAACATGGTAAGAACCACGGGGTTTCCTTGGTTGTGTCTGGTAGGCAGCAAATGGATGTTTTCTGAAATTCAAGTGTATGCTATTATTTTAACCATGAAACCACAAAGGAAATATCTGATCCTGTTTGTTCCCAACATCTTAAAGTTGTATTATTCATACGCAAAATAATGTTCTTCAAGGGCACAACTTAATTGAATGATATGCAGAAGGAGCTGAAATTGTCAGGGCTGATTACCATGGGGGAATTTAAGTCAGTTTTAAAAGATTTAGAAATTTGTATTCTTTGTCCATGTGATTGCTTCTGAATTGTCATTGAAATCGTTTAGAAAATGGTATCTGTTTAGGTATGATTTAAAGTCTTTTCTTTCTGACCTTGTATTCCATATTAACTAAATATTGTGTTCACTCATTTGTAGTGTCTGACAGTTATATATAGTTACAGGTGTTATTATATTATTATTATTATCATTATTATTATAATTGACTATACACACACACACACACACACACACACACACACATATATATATATATATATATATATATATACAGTATAGGAAAGCCATCAGGAAAGTGAAAGATTGATGAGGAAGTGGATCATCAAGTAGCGTGAGCGTTTGCGACAGTAAGGAACATGGTTTATAGGTGTTGTGGTTGCTGAAAAACACTTGTGAAACAATACCACTGTATGAGAAGGCGGGGGATTTTCTTTCTATTATTATATATCAAACTTTCTGTTGATGTTTAGATATGCTATTTAAAAAGTTTTCACTATAATGTAGGGGAATATTCGTTGTTGTTCCACTGCTCTCATTGACTGTTGCTCTAATAAGTTTTTCAAGTAATTTGATTCAATTTATTACTTTTAGCAGTCCTTTTTTTCTCCTTTGTTTTGCATTTTCACATTTTGGAATTGATGACAATGAAGATTGAGTTATTAAATTAGGTCACATTTTAAGGTAAATACAAACCTGTGCATAAATGTGTTCCAGGTCAAGAAACTGTATTAATTAACACTTTCTTCCTTTATGTTAATACAAATACATCCTTTTGTCTTCAAGCTTTTTTTGCTAGAGCAGTACTTGCCGTATTTGTACATTTGCTGTCCTCCTTTATGTTTTTCTGTAGACTCACCGTTCTGCACCGAAGGTCAACAAGTACATTATTCATGAAGAACAGATGCACATTTATTTCCCAATAGATAAAAAAACAAATAAAAAAAACAGTTACTCAGCATTAATTTAAAGTAAGAAGCACAAATCTCCCTTTACACTGAATGGAGAGAATTTCTACTTTCACTATCACTGCTGAGTTCTCAAGAAGTTCCTACCTCTACTGTGTGGGTTGTGGATGGTTAGAATTGAATTAAGTTTCTGCATGTCGTGGCCCCTCTCTTTCCCCCCATCTGTGCCTGTCTATCTTCATCTGTCCTATCAAATAAAGCCCTCAAAACATCTTTACAACTAACAACTAACACACAAAAAAAAGTTGTTGGCCGTTGAAATATCAACAGCACACACACATTATATCAGCTTGGATCTCGAAGCCACACAAAAATTAGACACACATTTTACTGTTACATTATTTGGAGAGTAAGCATCAGAAACAGAATAACACTCCACTGTAGTCAAGGAACTGGATCTAGTTCACGCAACCAATTGCAGATTGTTCTGACTGACATTCAAAATAGTGAAGTACAAACACGAGGTCTCACAGTGTGACAGTCTGTGCAACAATTGTTCTATTATCACTACAAAAATTTCAGTTCTGCATTGCAAAAGTAGGCAAAGGGAAAACTCTTTGATTCAATCAGTAGACGTACTCACATGCAGAAAATAAAAAGGAACAGGTGCTATTTTTGGACTTGTGGCTAGGGCCTGATTAATAGTAGTAGTGGAAATTTAACTCTAAGAAGTCCACTTGACTTGAACACAAACAAGACTATTCAGTGCATGTGTGCATATGTAAATGTACTGTATGTGTATGTAGGTGTGAGATGGTAATAATACTCTGAATAGGGGAAAATTCAGATCACTAAATGTCAAATCTTGACATATTGAATTAGAGGGGAATTTAGATTGATGTTTCTAAAACTGAACCACGATAAAAATGCACCGAAAATGTGAAATAATTCACAATTGTGCTATTGTTCGGCTGCCACTGACATTCAGGCAAACAAACAGAAAAATTACCATCACACTAAATCTCTCCAAAGATCACTCATTTTGTGCTCTTGCTGTGCCTTGTTTGTGTCTGTGTATGGGAATCCCCATTAAGCTCCCTCATCATTGGACCTCTACTTTGTCCTAATGTCAGTTTACTCAAAGAGAAAGGAGACTGTGGGAGACAAAATCAGTGTGATGAGTCAACTTTTAAAGGGGGCGATTCAGAAAGAACGTTAGGCAGGTGTAGGAGGGCGAGTGGTGCTTCAAAAGTGGACATGAACCAGAGTGTGTGTCTGTGTGTGGTTGGAGAGTGATGAGACCAGACCAGCGTGATGTAAAGCCCAGCCGACTGCTAACACAAACACACTGGGAGGGGGGGAGGGAAGTTAAAAATGGTGGGGGAGTGAATGATAGAGAGTGTTTTGTGTCAGCTTCACAACGATGACAGGTGTCATTAAGATGCTGATGTTGAGCAGTATTGACAGGGCCAAGGGAGTGTTTACACTAGAGTCCATTATCAGGTTTATCAGCAGAGGACAGATCCATATTTTGTCCTCCAGACACCCACCCCCCGACCATCCTCCCTACCACCCGAGCCCAGGGAGGACAGACTTGGCCTGGGTAGAGAAGACTCTACGAGTGGAGAGGCTTGGGATCTGGATTTGAAAGATGTTTCACACACTTAGAATAGAGTTGTGGTGTGTGTTTGCATCATTAGCATAATTGAGAGTGACTGCTGCCAGGCACTTATGGGGAGGTGTTGGCACCCCCCCTCCACCAAAATTACCATTTGACAAATTATGTGAATGAATGAGAGGAGAGGCGTAAGTTGGCTCGGCTCCAGGCTCCTGAGTGACAGATGGGGTCAAACAGAGTAGGTAAGGGACCTGCGTGTGAAACCAGTTTCAAAACATGTCCACTTTATCTAGTAGACCTCTGCCAGAGACAAGCGTAGGATCATGCCAAAGATGGTAGACTATTGTGTCTTTTGTCCTTGCGTGGCTCTGTTTTCCTCTGGCTTAAAATGTTGAGTTGTTTAGCAAGTCTTTGGCTCCTGCTCAGCGGTGCAGCCGGCGAGGCGAGGTTACTCCATGTCATTGGAATCTGGAATCTGTGCACAATGGACCCCCTCCTCCTCCTCTACCTCCTCCTCCTTCTTAGCACCAGCTTGTGAACCCCTCTGCAAGAACCCTGATTTTTATTGACACACCTCCTCTCCTTCTGCTGCTCCTTTTACCCCAAACATCCATCCACACAAGTCCGGCTCTCCACACACACAGGAGCCCTCAGTGCAGTTAAAGGGCTCCCTGAAGAAGCAATATAAACATCAATTCAAGGACATGGTTCACTTGGAATGCACCCCACCACAACTCCAGCTTTATGTCTCTCTTCCTCTTTCTCTCTCTTTCCCCCCACCTTTTTAACCCCACAACCCCCGTCTGTGTTTGTGTGTGTGTCTCTCTCTCTCTCTCTCTCTCTCTCTCTCTCTCTCTCTCTCTCTCTCTCTCTCTCTCTCTCTCTCTCTCTCTCTCTCTGATACAGCGAGGACAGAGCATCGTTGCCATGGCATCGCTGAGTCAGTACAGCGGTTAAAGCACGGTCACTCTCCTGGCTTTTACTGTGGGATGTTCAGTCAGCACGCTCGCGCGCACCGGCTGAGCTCAACAGCGGCTTGGCGGTATACTCTCTGTGTCGGCTCCGCTCTGTCCCGGGATGAGACTTCCCCATCAGCTGTGACGACCAGGTCCGCCGTTGTGAGGCACGCTGGGGGGACACGTCGCACACCTGCGGCTGGATGGAAATAGATGGAGGAACTTGCGCCGCAGCCGCCGCCGTCGCCGCACTCAGCCGATTACTTCACCTTCTCTCATGGACCACGGGAGAGCGCCCTTGTAAGCTGATTTAACCCGGGGGATGCGAATAACTCTCCGGGATTAGAAGGTTATTGGGTGAACGACAATGCCCCGCGGCTCGGTCCGGCACTACCGGCTATTGTTCGCGCGGCGGCGGACGCACGGTTCCCGGTCTCCTCCGGTTCATCTCCAGTAGCTGTATCCCGGTACAGCCTCTGCCCCTTGCGCCTCCTCGCTGCTTCGCTCAGGTCGCCCTCCCGGTGTGGATAGGATAATATGACTTCCTGGCTCCGCACATACGGCAGCGTCCCTCTGTGTCTCCTGCTCTGCTGCTTTGTGGTCGCTGTCTGCGTAGAAGCCTCCGGTGCCGGTGAGTGTGGCTCATTATGGCCAATTACATCATATCCCCAGCAATTAGCCCACATCTTGTATCATGTCAAAACATCACTGCGCAACATCAGCTCCTGTGTTTCCTGCAGGGATCCTAATGTTTTTTTTTTTTTTTTTTGAGTAAAGGACCCCATTCTTATGAAGATTTCCTCTTGAAGAAGCCTCATTATGATTTCTTTGATTTCTTGTCGGTGTCACACGTGTTAAAGAGACTATAAACTACGATTCATTCAAATTATAGGGAAAAAAACCCTCTAAACCTACAATCAGGGGACCCACTGGAATAGCCTCCAACACACCAACCTCTTGTTTCAGCAGGTATTGATCAGTTATAATTAGAAGTTAAATGCTTCACCTATTCAGGAGATTGCCAGAGGCCAGGAGTGCTAATTGGGTCAGAGTGGCTTGTTAGGGGGCTGTTAGTGATGCTGGGACCTGCAGCCTTTATCTGTCCTACATTCCAACCCTGTAGCTCACTGAAATGGCTCCGGAAAAATTGGATCTCAGCAGATAAATCACTTCAATGAATCATTAATCCACTACAGTGAGCCCCGGGTCCATTTTGTGTCTTTTTGTCACACTGTAAAAAAATCTTTAGTCTCCATCCCTGCTGGATTTTTCTGCTAAGGCTGCATAAAAAAGTATCTGGCCTTAGTGATTTGTCCCATTGTCACTCCATCCATTAAAGAATTTGTGCACATTTAGCACTCACTGATTGACTCATGATTAGATGTCCTTTATCTGTGTGTGTGTGTGTGTGTGTGTGTGTGTGTGTGGAGGAAATGATCCATGCACCACTCCAACAACTCAAGCACCTGTTCCCACACTCTCAGCCGTTTTCCCCCACTACGCAGCTCGCTGATACATACTGAATAGCCTCATATGAGATGCTAAGTGGTGCTTCCATCATCAAAAGTGTGCATGAGATCTCTAAATATCCACAGGGGCTCGGCTGCATGGCTAATGAGTGTTGACACACACATTCTTTCATATGCTAATCACAATATTCTTCTCTTCATCCCATTTCTTCTCCATCTTTTGGCTGACTCTCCTTCTCCTTTCACTGCATCGTTCTACCACTTCGACCCCTCCCCCCTCCCACCTCTCTTCCTGCAGGTGACAGTGGGTGTTGGTCTCCTAGTATCACTTCTTGCACAGAGTGTCTAAGCCGCGGACCACAGTGCGCCTGGTGCTTCAAGGAGGTAGGAATGTGTATAAAAGTGACTGATAGAGAGAGAGAGAGAGAGAGAGAGAGAGAGGGAGAAAAATCGAGAACGTGGCAGACATTCAGCAGCATTCCTCAGATGACACACACCAAAGCTTTGATGCTAGCCACAAATGTGAATATAATGTGATGTTTGAGCTTAGTGGCCTACCCTATGACCTCTGTGTGTGTGTTTCCATGCGTGCTTTCTCATGCGGCAGCAGAGACAGAGCCACTTTCTATCCATGTGTTTAGTCTAGGCACTCACACATATCACTGCATTTCTCTCTCAGTGTGCATCTGCCCGTGTGTTTGTGTGTTTGTATCTGTCTTTCCTTTCTGGATGTCAGTCTGTCTCATAAAGAGCCCACCCCGAATCAGCCTTGAGAAGATGTAAAGTCTCCAAGCCAGCGATCACAACACACACACACACAAACTGCACAGGCTAGACTAGACTATCAACACATGTGTGTTTACAGACTTCAGGTGCTTTCCCACCATGTGAACCCTAACCTTATTATTAAGCGGGGCCAAGCTCACTGGTGTGTGAAAACATTCAAACACCCACTCTCCAACCTCCTACACACACAAAGTCAGAGAGCCATGGACAAGCACTGGAATGAAGTAGGTACAGTGCTTGTAAATATGTTTGTTTGTATTTTGCCATTGACATTCAGTGTCAGACGAAGTGACAAACTGTGTAAGGAAAGTCCAGGGAAGTTGCTGTAAAACTTTTTGGTGTTCAGAGTTATTACAGGACAAATTATAGCCACAGGGACTGCCATAAATAAACCAAATTCAGTCTAGCTTTCAGATTCAGGCCATGGTCACATATATAGTTTTTATTCTCTACTCTGCTCTTTGCTGCTTTGCTCTTGTGCTATTTCTGGTTTAACGTTTGCAGTAATCCCAATTAATTGTGCATTCTCATATACTATCAGCGTGATCTTGCCCATGACATGCTCTTAAAACACACATTTAATGGTCTAGTTTTATGTTTCCAGTGTTTATCACTATTTGTGAGTGTGTTTCTCACAGACCCAAAGTACCAAAGGTCACTAATCCACTCCAAAGCTGCAAAGCATGACGCTGTTGCGGTGTATTGTTGGGGTAACTGTCTACTAGGCTTTTAGGATTAATTCTATGAAGTGATGATTAAATCATATCCTAAGTATAAAAAGCCAATTGGACAATCTAATCTCTTTTATAATCATCACAACTGCAACTTACTTTTCCTCAGTGATCCAGTAAACAGAAAGTAGATCTGGACATGGATGAGAGAACACAAACAAGACACTTCTTCCTGATATGCTATGATGCACTAAACTGATGAGAAACTGATAATGATCACATAATAGAATGGTTCCCATGTCAGTTGAACAACGTCACGAGTCCATACAAACGTCATAAAGATGACAGAAACAAAAAACGAAACCAAAAGGGAGTAATTCTGAAACCAGTTTCAATTTGCCTTGTTTTCTCAGGTGATATGAATCAAAGTGCTTTTAGCTTTGTTCAAACTGAGCTTTACTGTGGAAAAAGATTAGGAAAAAGGTGGGTCAAAGAACTGATGCATTAAGAGCTCTGTACTTTGTACTTTCTGTGTGTGTGCTCCTACATTTCTGAATGGAGGTAGTGGGCAACATTAGAGCAGGAGTGGAGGGTAAATTAAGAACACATGGAAGAAGTGTATTTATCCTTCTGACCTTAAATCTTCATCCGCCTCACACAGTGACTCAAGCAGATATGATTAGCATACAAATGAAAAGATTACGACTGCAAAAGCCCAACATACAGAACAGATTTGAGTATACGTTCATGAATCATGATGGTCACATATTTGGCAGCATTAGTGTGTCTTGCCTGTGGGGTCACAGAGGATAATGTGGCCTTCAACTTTATCCACTTGTTTGTGTCACTTGTTCTCATTCCTGAAATGAAGTTACAGTGATAACATCTCAAAAGACAGCTTAGTTGTATTATCTTGGACTGTCTGGCAGCTTGTTCTTACTTTAAGATTGAAATTGCAAATAAAATACAATAAAAGAGGATTTGAAGGAAGGAAGGGCACTTTTTTATCATACATTTTTCCGTCAACCTTGTGTGACCTCTAGGACTTTCTGGATGGTGCGGGCCCGAGCCAGCGTTGCGACCTGCCAGCGAAGCTGCTCAGGATGGGATGTAAAGCCGAGTTCATGGAGCTGTCAGAGATCAAGGTGGAGGTGAACGCCACAATCAGCAGCACGCAAGTGTCCCCACGAGACATCAGCATCAACCTCAGTCCAGGTAGGCAACGGGCATCTTCTAAATCAAGTATAAAAGGGTGGATCTCAGATATGCTCTTACTGTGTTAATGAGTGATAAAGCAGTTTGATTATTTTATTATATGCTTTTGTGTGTGTGTGTGTGTGTGTGTGTGTGTGTGTGTGTGTGTGTGTGTGTGTGTGCCCAGGTTCCGAGGCCAGCATCATTGTGTCTGTGAAGCAGCTGGAGCGTTATCCTGTGGATCTGTACTACCTGGTTGATGTGTCGGCATCTATGCAGGAAAACCTTGATCGTGTAGGTGTAGCTGTCAGTGTTCCTCTCAGTGAGTCAGTGCTGAAGCATGTTACTTATTTATCTTAAGGAAAGAGTGTGTTTCTAAGGTTTAAACTTAACGATCACAACTTTTTTACACAAACTCTCGAAATGTTTTTATCACAGTTGGGAAAAAAACAAGTTAGACACAGATAACAGTTTAACATTTGACATGGAATAAACTAGACATTTTAGAGCTTAAACATATTTACTCTCTTTAGTTTTCTATCTCACTCTGTATCTCTTCTTTGCTTCTTCATCATTTTCTTCTTCTACTTCTCCATCTTGTCTTCCTGCGTCTCTTCCTGTGTGCCATCCTTTACCTATCCTTGGATTCCGCCACCCTGTGTCCAACTGCATGTTTTCTGTGGTGCAGTTGAAGACAGTGGGCGTCGCTCTGTCTCTTCGTATGGCGGAGCACTCCTCAGACCTTTGGCTGGGTTTTGGCTCTTTTGTGGACAAACCCGTCTCCCCTTACATCAACGTCCATCCCTCCAAGATCAACAACCCCTGCAGGTGAGGCACAGAATTTGTTGGTTGGATTATTGATTGCTGCAAAAAGTAGTTTAAATCCTCTCTTCCTCATTCTCTTGCTAGTGAATGAGTGGAATTGATCTTTAAAGTGGACCTTGTTATATTCTTCAGATAACTTTTTCTTCTTTTAATGAGAAAAGAAAAGTGGTGTGGTGATTGGAGTGATTATTTTAAAATACAAAGTTGCTCCCACTTTGGTGTGACTCATGGAGAGATTTGTCAGTTGTTACGTTGTTATAATGATGAGCTGTGCTGTGCTGGTTGTTTTGGAGTTCTACACTCCTGAATGTTGTGGTTAAATACTTTCTTGACCGTCTCTGTCTCTCACCAGTGATTATGAGATCCGCTGTCGTCCAGCCCACGGCTTCCACCATGTCCTAAGCATTACAGGAAATATGAGCGAGTTCACACGTGTGATCAAACGCCAGCGCATCTCTGGAAACATGGACACACCGGAGGGAGGACTGGATGCTATGCTGCAAGCTGCTGTCTGCCAGGTGTGTATATACAGATGCTTGGAAGTCAGGCTCATAAGAGCTACATAAAAAGAAAGAAAGTCACCAAAACATTTTGAGATAAAGTTTTCTTTTTAGTTTCCTTGAGTTTCTTGACTATGTGAGAAAATAGGCATAACCCCAAATTAGGTAATAAATCGGCATGCTGGTGAAAGAGGCATTTATTCAGGGAGAATGGTGGCACTCTGACTCAGCATTGGATATTACCACTGGAATCCCACTAAGTAATGACACCACTGCTGGGATATGGCAGACACACACACACACACAGTGTTGCTTATATTATGGCTGCTGGAGGGCTGTGAGTCAGACCATGCAGGGGGCCCTGAGTAACCAGTCTGCAGGGAAACACCACGGTGGTCATGACTCTAGAAATAGACTCTCCATTATGTCAGACCTACTTATAAGCTCACTGGGTTTTCCTAAAATACACACATGCACACATACGGACTCACGTAGGTCCACTTTTCTCTCACACTCTATGACGAGTCACAGACATAAAGCGAGACTGTGACTGGTGGGAGATGCTGCTTTTCATTTATGGTCAGAAAGAGCTAATCATCATGGGAACTAATGTAGTTCAGATGAGTGAAATGTTTGAATTTGCAGTTTCTTACCACATGTGTAAACCTTTAAAACATAAAACATGCACATAGTTCCCACATCAGCTCTCTGCAAATGCTGACAGTGATAAATAAGGGAATAGAAACAGAATACACATTAGTACCAAAAAACACTTTGTCCCATGCGGTATCTTTGAAGAGGTGTTATTCTAGTCCATAGATCTGTTATTATTTGAAGTCACAATTAAAAAAAAATGTAATGGCAAACATGGTTTACACTCATTACATGATACCCTCTCTGTCTTAGAGAGCGGTGGGTTGGCGACCAGAGGCCAAGCGTCTTTTGCTCCTTATGACCGACCAGCCGTCTCACCTGGCCCTGGATAGCCGGCTGGCAGGGATTGTCACGCCACATGATGGCCTGTGTCACCTGGAAAACAATGTCTACACAGGGAGCACTAGGATGGTGAGTGGAAGAGTAAACGCACTGGGAAGTCAGGCTTAAAAGAGCTGAGCATTTTAACTGGGTATTCAAAGCTGTTGTAAGTTCATGTCTTATATTAATGTGGACTGTGTAAATTACTACATGGACTTCATGGGAAGTCTTATAGATTGTCTGACAGTGCAGTACCCTAATTGCAGACTGACACATTAAGACACATTAAGACACATTAAGATAAGGCAAAATTCATACTACAGGAATAGTTAGACTAACGTTTGAGAAATAGTTTAAACCACAACTTCTATTCTGGTTTTTGTTTGGATTAAACAAACACGATATAACGTGTTAATCTGTGAGGTTTAGAGGTGCTGACAGGCGGTTTTTATGACCTTTAGACAGAGTCTACCATGTAGACTTTGACTTTCACAATACTAAGGCACATTTTAAGATCATAATTAAATTCATGCAACAGATGACTGTATACTAAGAATATTAGATTTAAACTTGATATGGAGTATGTTGCTGAGGATGCAAGATTTTTTTGGAATTAGTCTCTTGGTTGTCTCATTTTCAGGACCACCCCAGTGTGGGCCAGTTGTCTGATAAGCTGCTGGAAAACCAAATCTTCTCCATCTTCGCTGTGGAGAAACAGCAGTACCAGTGGTACGAGGTAATCTCTCCCACACAACAACACATGCCCACAGCTGTGGAAAGTGAGAAAACATACTGTAGTTCTGAGGGTAGGGAGTAAACACCTGCCCCGCTCACATGTACATGCAAGACAGTGAGTCCCCACTAGCTTCAGTGATAACTTGTCATGCTAGTGTAGTTTTAGTAAAGTCAAGTTTCTCTTCCTTTGCTTCTCTAGGAGTTGGTACGTCTGCTACCCGGCTCCTATCTGGGGAAGTTAGGCCTATTCGGGGCTCTAAACCTTACAGAGCTGGTGGTGGATGCGTACAAGGTACAGAGCACTCACCTACTTTCTCTGCAACTTTAAAGAATAACTTTTTTCACAGTTTCACATCCCGTTGTCCACCCTTGGTAAATTATTCATCCTTTAGACAACAAATAGAGGGAAGGGGACAAGTGAAAGGTTAGAGAGAAGAAAGCCGCAGCACAGCATGAGCTGAATTCATGGGCCCACGCAGTTATCAGCTCAGAAGTGTTGAGGCATTAGTCTGCTGATCTGCTGAAGCCACACAAACTCTGTTTTCAGTTAGCCTTGTTTAATCATGCAATGTGGGTAATAGCACAAGCCTCAGAATCAGTGATATCATGGGATGATTCTGAAAGTGTGTACTGCTTTCATTTATCTAGGAAATTTAGGTTTGACTGTGCAGAGAAAAAGGACCGACACTTACAATGAAAATTGAAATTCTGAAGTTGGGAAAACAGATGAATGGTCACTGAAGGCCTAATGATACAGGAAAACACAGATGAAACAGGAGGTTATGAAGGGGTTAGGCCTTATGTGTGTGTATGAGTGTGTGTGTGTGTGTGTGTGTGTGTGTGTGTGTGTGTGTGTGTGTGTGTGTGTGTGTGTGTGTGTGTGTGTGTGTGTTTCGTTTAGTTGGCAGCAGTCTAGGCTATAATCTTCCCTCAGGCACAGCGCTCCATTGTTCGCTCCGAGAATCTGCCGAATCCACAGATCCGGGTGCACAGCCACGCATACGTGCAGACACACAAACACACACACACACACACATGCTGCAGAGCCCGAACAGAAGCTGGCATTATAATAGCTATCAGATCCCCACGGAAACCATGTGTCCTAATCACGGTTGAATACAAAGATGCTATTTTTGGCCCCACCTCCTCGTTCCCATGAACCACGCTGTGTTTCAGAATGAAAGAAGGGACGACAATGAGGGCTTTCTGGGGACATGTGACAACTTTAATTAATCACACTTTCACTCTCTGTGTCTCTTTCTCGCTCATGCCTCATTACTTTTCCCTCACACAGATTATGTTCATTAAAATTTTAAGATGTCACTGTTCTTCCCACTGTCTTTTCTCTCAACCTACAATCCCTTACAACCAGCAGAAATTCTTGATATCAGGTAGTAAACTTAATGTTGCCTTTTCATCTCTTTCTGTTCCTCGCTGCATCCAGAGGTTGTTGTCGGAGGTGGAGGTATCAGTGTCAGTGGAGGACAAGGCCGTCAGCAGGTACTGGGTGTCTGTATCTCCTCTTTGTCCTGATGGATCCACTGCTAAGGACAAGAGCTGCTCGGGGGTGCAGCCCAACCAAACGGTAAACACACAAGCATACCTTCAGTATTGAATCGCATGATTAACACAGTGCAAGGATTTAGCTGAATGTTACTTGTATGTACACAGAAAGCTTAATTCATGCCCCCGGAGATGTCACAGGACATTTATTGGTTGTATTGGATTACTGTGACACATATAAACACTCACACACGCACACAAACATCACTGAGAGCTGAAGATTTGGTAAATAATCCGAGTTGAGCGGATTACAGGCTGTGTTTAACAGGAAAACATTTCCATGTGATTCCATGGACTTTTATGTCCCAAATCCTTACTTTGCCCAATATGAGAACCTTTACGCAAACAAATTTATATTTAGAAATAGGTCGTTGGACATGCTCTCATACCTCCTCCATTTATCCACTAAAAGAAAAGCCTTAAATAGTCTGTGCCACTGCACAGCTCTTTTTGATACTTCTCAACTCTCTACAGGAGCTTTTCTGCTGCAGTAGTAATGATTAAACAAAAGGCTTCTGTCAAACAAGGTTCAACTATGACAACCAGAGACCTCCTTTTGCTACTAATTATAGCATTTTTAGGAAATTCTCTATCTATTCACTCCCTGAACTTCAGATGAGACTCCTCTGTAACCTTTTGGGACTCTTAACTTTGTCAAAGACCAAGTTGCTTAATCACTGCTCTATAGTTGCTCCATTGTACAAGGAGACTTTAGTTCAGCCCCTTAATCCATGGGTGGATTAAAATGAATTATGGAAAGTACCCACATTTACCAGAATGGTGATAAAATCAATCAAGCAAAAGGCCCTCCTCAAGAGTCAAAGCTTTGGCATGCACAGCTTTCCAACCACATCAACAGAATAATTATTCACATTAAGTCTCAATTAGAATCTACTTGTTGGTTATTTACCCAACTTTTTAAGCCATATCGAAGATTGCTACAATTGTGCAATGAGAGGTAGCTCATTTAATGTTATTCCTTTTAGATGTATACAGGAAGTTTCATGTGGAAAATTCATTTTCATTGTGCCAGGAACTGTATGATCTCTAAAGCAAGAGCAGACTCTTGGTTAAGGAAATAGTCAAACCTTAATCTCTTTTGTGAGTATGTTTTTTAACCTGTCTTGCCTTGAATATCTGTCACCCAGTAGATATAAGCTTTGAGCGTTGTTGAGTAATATATCCACAATATATTTACTGCATATCAGGACTAGGTGATTGTAGTCTTATACTTTCATCTAATACTGTCAAATGAATCTACCTATCTACTAACAAGGCACAGCAGGGTTCTGAGCTAAAAGCTAACTACAGCATGCCTACATGCTTACACTGACTCTGCTAACATGCTGATGTTTTGCAGGTATAATCTTTACCATGTTAGCTGTCTTCCTTAACATGTTAATATGCTAACATTTGCTAATAAGCCCTTAACACAAAGTACAGCTGAGGCTGATGGGAAAGTCAGCAGGAGCCGGTAACCAAAGTATTAAACAAATTGAAATTTTATCAGATGATGGGCAATATAAATGTCAATTCAACCTTACTGTATTGGTAAAGTGCCAAGTCATAACAGAAGTTATCTCAGGACACTAGAGAGCAAGTCTATTCCGTACTCCTAATAAAGAGACCCAACAATTTCCACAATTCAGTTGCTGTTTATTAAACTATTCTTCCCATACAGGTCTACTTCAATATCACCATTGGCCTGCGCTCTTGTCCTGAGGATGGTGAAGATGAAGATGTTACAGTAATGGTTCGCCCTGTGGGTTACAACGAATCCACCGTCGTTAGGATCCACTCTAAATGTCGCTGCAGTTGTGGACCGAAAAAGCAGTGCAATGATGACAGCCAATCGCCGTGCAGCAGAACACAAGACAGCCTATACCAGGAGCAGAGGCTGGGTCTCAGACCAATTAAGGACTCAAACAGAGATTTAAACTGGAATTGCAGAGCAGATGGGTCTGATGTGGACTGCAGTGGTCGGGGAGTGTGTGAGTGTGGGACGTGTGTGTGTGAGCAGAGCAGGCTTGGGGCGGTTTATGGGAAATACTGCGAGATAGACGACTTCTCCTGCCCGTACGATGAGGGGCTGGTGTGTGGAGGTGAGAAAGGGGGACACACACAAAATGATCACATGAAATCAAAAAGTAATGATATGAGTCTGCATTGTTATAGTTGAATTTATAACCCCTTTTCCTCTTTTCTTTGTCTGTCCTTCTCAGGGCGGGGTGTGTGTGTGTCAGGTGAGTGTGTGTGTGACGACGGCTGGACAGGTGATAGCTGTGGTTGTCCCCTCTCCACAGCAACCTGTCAGTCAGCCAATGGCTTTCTGTGCAGCGGCCAGGGCCGATGTGTGTGTGGCAAGTGTGTGTGTGACGACCCCCAACACTATGGAGACTTCTGTGAGAGATGTCCTGCCTGCCAAAGCACCTGTCAATCATACTGGTACTTGTCAGTTTCTGTTCGCTACTACAAAGCATGATGGGAGTTCTGACAGAAGTATTTGTACTTGAACACTGATGTACTCTCTCTCTCTCTCTCTCTCTCTCTCTATCTGTCTCTCTTTCTCTTTCTCTCTCTCTCTCTCTCTCTCAGGAAGTGTGTGGACTGCCACCTGTCTCATGGTTTCACACAGAAAGAGGCAGGACACTGCAACAGCACCTGTGCCCCACTGGTGGGCTACATGGAGGATGTCTCTGGTAAAGCCGGTTTCTGCTCTTAGCACAATGTTACACATTGGCTTTCCTCCATTTGCAGTTTTGTGGATCTTAAGTTGATTTCACAAAGGAATAATATTGGGTTTAGTGGTGTTAAATTCAATCTGGGCTCCGTTTGAGCTTCTTTCTGGTTAAAAAAGATTCAGCTTCTCATTTATCATTTGACTAAGAACATAAAGAGTAACTTAACACCAGGTTGTAAACCCGCATTTCACTGCCTAAAGTGTTCGACTTGAACAGTTCGAGCACACAGCACTGACATATTTTTATCACCTTATGAAGCTGTTAGGCTGAACAAGTTAGCAAACACTTGCCTATTTGCACACCCAGCAGACAAAGAACGACTTTAGCGTTTATTTGGAGTCGTGTTTCCGACTTGATCCAATATTCACCCTCCTTTTAGCTCTGTTTTGGTCTCCACAAAATCCTCTAAATCATATATGGCTCTTAAGCGGCTAAATGCTGCACTGTGTTCACCAACTGGTCATTAACTTTGTCTGTCTGCAGTTTAGTGCTTGGCAGGCAGTGTACAGTGAGTTTTCAGAGCTGTTTTGCTTTGTGTCCACAAGAAAACCAAAACCGAGACAAAGGGCTTTGTTTTTATGTTTTTTTGTCTCTAAAAGAGACAAAAAGCTTCTGTAGAACAATTGTTTGTGTGAGTTTGTGTGATCATTTTGTGGATTTGTCACTATCAGCAACAGCTTTCACATTACACACAGTAATTTGATCTATTGTTGTAGTATAGAAGTAGCATAAAAATATTGATTTCGGGTGAGGGCAGAAGAACAGAGCAGCTCTCTTGTAATGCTACTCTCATTGATTATTTTGTTTTTAGAAGTCCTGGAGGATTTTCACTGGCGTTTGGAGCTTAACATATCTGGACTGAAAAACATCTCATTTCAACTCTCTCTCTCTCTCTCTCTCTCTCTCTCTCTCTCTCTCTCTCTCTCTCTCTCTCTCTCTCTCTCTCTCTCTCTATTTACAGGTCAAGCAGGGCAGATGTGGATTCAGTGTATGTACATCAGTAATGACAGCTGTCGTTATCGGTTTCAAACAAGCTCACAGTCTGGTCAGACCCAGCTTCACATTAGCACAAGACCAGGTATAATGTCAACACACACACACACACACACACACACACACACACACACACACACACACACACATTCATTCGAGGTCACTTCCGTTGCTACCATTGCTGCACTACTGCACCCTGGTGTATTTGAGTCAGCAAGCCTGCTGTCAGTGTTACAGCTGTATTTTACATTTCCCCTCAGTTCCCAGCTCAGTTTCTTGATTTTCACAGTCATACACATGCATACACACACATGCATAATTTAAAAGCCACTAGCTCACACATGCCTTGGGTTACACGCATACACATTATTGCACATCCAAGTGTTATAGTTCATCCCCGCCTTCCCGATTTTTTGGAACAGCACTGCTCATTGTGCGTGCAACCCCCCCCAATCTCCTCCTATACCCTCAACCTCCCCTCCACCCAACGGGACACTCTCTTCCTGCTCACGCCCACTCCTCCCGGGTGCAGCAGGAGCCAGGTCTCCATGGTTACCCTGTTGCAAAATGTCAGAGCACTCTTTGGGCTCTTTGTGTTGAACGACGAGCCCGTCATCCACACATGCTCCCCAGCAGATACACAGCCAGCTGACTATTCAATGCAGCACCACTGGCACAGCTGCCACTGTATGTGTGTGTTTTTGTGGACAGGAATTAAGTACATTTACCCGAGTACTGTACTTTGCAATTTTATGCTGCATTGTACTATACTACTCCACTACATTTCAGGGGACAACTTTTTACAAGTTTTCCTACTCTCAGTACATTTATTGGGCAGCTGTTGTTATTAGTTACAGTATATAAAGTACTTAAAACTAGGCCCATCTTGACCAGCTACACCATAAAAATGCTACTTACACATTAATGCATCAGTATTAACAACCTTGATAATGTAAGAGGGTACTTTAATACTTTGAAGGCTACATTTTTATGTGTATTTGGTTTAGTTTTACTTAAGTAAGTGGTTTTGCAAGAACTCACTTGTAATTGTGTACTTTTAAATTATTTTATTGGTACTTTTAAAAAGATTTTAATACTTATTTCATCCCTGATTCTCAGGTAAGTATCCCTAGGTATCTTTGTGAGTATCAATTTTAGTTTTGGAAATTGAGGACAGTTCTGTCCTTACTTCTTTAAAGGATTGTTTGGGGATTCAGATTTCAGTTTTAAGATTCAAATGAGGATTGGGTGTAGGATAATGAATTTAGTGTATGTTTATAAGAATTCCTCAAGATTGCAGTACTCTGTTTTCACAGTGAAAGACACCCTGTCCCAGCTCCCCAGAGTGAAATTAATTTTGTGTGTGTCTACAGAGTGTGCCAGCAGCAGCCGGCTGGTAGGAACATTCCTGAGTGTGTGTGCTCTGACGGTGCTGTGCGGGCTGGTGGTGGTGGCGGTGTCCCGGCTGCTGCTACAGAAGAGAAGCAGGTCACCAGGGGGTGCTGCTGAGGAGGAAGCCTATCACTGCACTGGAAAGGTTAGCTCTCACAAGTCAAGTATGCTAGAGGCGATCATTTGCACAGTTTTAATTGAGCGGAGGCTGCTGTGACCCTGAAGCCCCCACAAGAATTAGGGACCCCTTAATTGTTTAGGATATTTTTGCTTATGTTTGCCGTCCACTGAAACCAGGAGTGAGAAATCTGAGTCTGTTGTTAGAGGTACAGCTGTATTTTACATTTCCTCTCAGCTCCCAGCTCACCATCTAGGGTGTCCAGATTTGTGACCTTACGATGATGTACTGCACCTTTGAGAAGGAGGAAACGATGGAAATTTCAACAGTGGGGACTTTCTGGAGATATGTGTGCCTAAACTGATTTGGATCGCTTATGAGGATTTAGAAACCCCTCACTGTTCATCGTTTGTCGCAGAGCAGCTTAATGATTCTTACATGGGGCACCATCCCCTGTTGATGTTGTAGACATAATACTCTCAGGGGAAATCTAGTTCATAGTGTTGTAAAGTCGTAAAGTCATAAATATGACAACCTTTTCCATCCCTACCATCCATCCAAACACACAAACACAGAATGACCAAAACACACTGCTGAGTTGCATCACGGTAAAGCGTGGGATCTGGTCTTTCCAGAGCTTGACTCATATAAGGAGTTGTCTCAGCTTCTCCTGTGTTCAATTTGATCTCTCTTAAGTCCCCAACTCTAAATGCAACACTTAATCAAGTATCATGTGTTGGTTCGAGTGTGTCTGTGTATGTACGTGGATGCCTGCTGGTGTATGCTCAACCTGGTTATGGGCGAGAAAATTGATTTCTTTTACTTGTTTTTGTCAGTTGCAAAAAGAGTAAAATTATCATTGATATAGGCTGTTCACAGGCATAGGCAACCTCATTGTGGGGACTGTATGATGATACATTTATTTTTAAAAAGACAAAAATTGGGAAAGCAAAAGCATAACTTTGCTCCCCCTAATTGAATAATGGGGATATATTCGCTTACTCCATTTCTCAGGTGCCTATGTGTTTGTTTGTGTGTGTGCTTATGTGTGTGTGTGTGTGTGTGTGTGTGTGTGTGTGTGTGTTGCTATGTGCTGACCGTATATTTCTGTCACCCTTCAGGACCTTTCATATATCCCCACAACCAACGAGAAGACAGTTACCTACAGGAGGGATCGTCCACCTGACCGCCCTGTGGAGATGCACATCCAGGTTCCCAAGATGCCTCTGGGTGACCCCTGGCAGTATTAAGCAGAGGTCAAAGGTGAAGGTCAGAGGGAAGTTAGGAGAGACATATAGAAGAAGTGTTGATTAAAGGCTTCATTTCTGCCTCTTAACCTTCATAAAACTTCAACCAGCAGTATGTGGGGACACTGATAATGGAAAACTAAACTATGAATCCTTCATGGGGTCACATGTGTGAAACAAGCTGAATTGATGAATTCTCATAGACTCTGCGACTAAGTGGCCAGTATCCTGGAAATTGAGATGAAACAAAGAGCACAAGTACCCCAACTCTTCTTCCTCTGTAGCAGCAAGGAGGCTGCTTCTTCCACAGAGTAAAGGGTGACCATTCCTCGCTTTTTTTAGCCACGCAGCAATTACTCCTCTAACTTATGAGTGAATGTATGTGTGTGTGTGTGAGTGTGTGGTGTAGGTAGATGCATTCATGCTCTATCTTGGCTTTCTATTTATGATTTTATAGTAAAAACACTACATGTCTTAGGTTCATGTGATTGTTTGACACGCCAACTGTGCCATCTCCCTGTCTTAGTCTGCCCCCTTGTGGCCATCTTTAGGTACGACATGATTTCTCCATTACTGACCTCATCTGTATTTCCTTGGGATTTAATTCATGAAGCACTCCAATAACTCTGTGTGCCTTTTTATTTTTCTTTATCTGAGTAGATTTTCAGTCATTTGTGGAGTACTTTGTCCTTTGTTGCATTGTTTTTGTTAACCGATCAACTGCATTTGCAAATTAGTGTTATTTTGAGGCATTTTTTAATCATAACTGAGACTATAGTTTCATATGATTGTCAGCTGTTGATTAGACTTGCACTAGAACAATCGTTTTGCATTATACTACTGAAAACTGTGTGGGGCAGGAGAGCTGAACCAGTGGGTTTGATATGATTAGTTTGCTATATGTTGGGCATTAGAAGAGCATTTGAAGCTATTGTAACAAATCCACAACACTGGAATAATAATGGACTGAAAATTCATGCTTAAAAAAAGCGACATCCTGTCACTTAACTGGCAACTGTATCATCAAACGCCTGTACATGTGGCCTCTATAACAGAGACAGAGCCTGAACTGTGTTTGCATGCAACTGCTGATCATCCCAGAGCCATTATTATACATAGTCCGAGACCAGTAAAAAGGTACAAATCAGCTCGGAAGGTACTGAGATCAGAGGTGGAAATACACCTCTGATGCACTAGATCACCTGGATCCAGAGTGCCAGTTGCATGGCATCTTGTGAAACTTTTGCTCTCCCAATCTTGTTCCACTTTTTGAATTGTATTTAACACAATATTGTTTACAGCAATACCTGCTCTATTTTACTGTAAGTCAAGAACACTATTATTTATTGTGATTCTATTTTCTTCTTTTTATTTATGTTAATTGTGCTATTTTATGATAAGGCTACTTGAGTTGCAGGTAATAAGTAGGCCTACTGTTTGTGTTTATGAAGAGCGGTCTCTATCTCTAACAACGAGAATAATTCAGCAATAAGGTAATAATCATCTCATCTAACCGGGCGCTGAGTTCGGGGTAACAACAGCACTTTTCCGTGTAGTTAAAACTGTCAATTAATGTGACTACCTGTGTAGCATGAATATTTTGATCACAATAAAATGTACAAGATTTTTTTTATCATTTCTTGCATTTTTCTTTTTTTATATATAAAAATGTGGGAAACAAGTTAGGTCTACTGTACGTTAGTCAGGTTAAATTTATGATAAGTTCAACAAATATTTCCAATATTCATTGCTAGCCTGTGTTTTTAATGCATATAGTCAATATTTTCATTTCAGTTGTGTACATCTTGTGTAGATCTGGCTAATATTGTTTTGTATTTTGTGATTCAACAAAGTGAACAAAACAATCAAAGTGTGACCAACTCAAATAGTCCAAAAAAAATAGTGTCTGTACAAACTGAACACTAGGTGGAGACACACACAAAGGCAACTGGGATGAGTGTTACTGATCGCTGCAAATATTTTAAGAAATAGGCAAGTTACAGTAAGTGTGTAAAATACAGTGTTTGATAAATTATCTGAAATTATTTCAATACCTTCATCAGGAATATTTAATTATCAAAAACCAGCTATAGGCCTCAGTTCTACCTGAAATATTACGTCAAGTTGTTATTCATTTAATTTAATGGCGTAAGTCTGTGTCAGCTCCAGTCTACACTACACGGGCAAAAATCAATTATTTCAATCAATCAGTTGCTAACAGTCCATAAAAAATAAAACCCGGATTGACTACATTTCAGGGGCCTGATTAATTCTAGTGGGTTCTTATGTAGCTTTTCCTGGTTCAGAATAAAGATAGATATTAGATTTTAATTATACACTGTTTTATATTTGTAATTGTCAGTAAAAAAATACTGATTAGTCATTTATCATAATATGCAAAAACGACTTAGGTTAAATCCAAAGCCTAGAAGGTCTACCGAGAAATGAAATATGTCCACAGATTGTCCTGTTTTATAGATAGGAGTTATAGTCTAATCATGACTTGCAAGCTGAAATAAATCAGAACAATTCAACCAAACATAAAAACCTATAATAATATGGCAAAACCCTAAATTAATTACATTGCGTTGTGATGTCAAGAAACAACCCAAATAATGATATGACTACTTGTTTAATGCTAAACAAAACAAAAATAGTGTTTGTAGAATAAATAAGGCGCACATAACATGTCTTCAAATAACAGCAGTCTGATAAACTGAAGAGTAAAAATTTATTTTAAAGAAGGCTACAAATAAACATATATGAGGTAAGGACACAGTGTTCATCATAAAGTGCCATTTCAGTTTTTAAGTGTCCAAGAAAACGCCCTCCATAAAGGCTGGTACAGTGTAATCAAATGCCCACGTGTTGCTTTGTTCGTGTTTAGTTTAGTGAATTATTCCACCGCACCCTCGGTGATTTGGACATTATCACGCGCGTGTAGCCCGGGAGACTGGCTCGGGCTACCGGAGAGGCTATTGTCCGTGTCGCTGCTCCCTTTACCGAGTCCCGGTTCTCCGCCATCCTCCGAGCCCTCCGCGCTGTGCGTCCTCGTGTGCTTGCTGAGGTGGTCGGAGCGCATGAACCGTTTGTGGCAAACGGAGCACTCGAACCTCTTCTCCCCGGTGTGCGTGCGCAAATGCCGCTGGAGCTCGTCGGAGCGCGTGAACCGTTTCCCGCAGAAGAGCCAGTTGCAGACGAACGGCCTCTCTCCGGTGTGCCAGCGCAGGTGAGCCTTCAGGTGAGAGGTCTTGCCGTAAACTTTACCGCAACCCGGGATGTGGCAGCTGTGCATTCCCCTCCGCCGCGGGCTCGTGCCCCCCTGGCCCAGGCTCTCCGCCTCCTGGCAGTTCGGACAGTCGCACGTGGCTCTGCCGGAGTAGCGCCGCGAGGAGGAGCGGGAGGTTGAGGGTAGAGAAACGACGGGGTTTCCTGTCAGTGCAGGTGCCCCTGCCGTCGTAGACTCTGTGTAGGGACACGGGACAGGTGGCCTGAAGCCGTCAAACAGGTGCTGTGTGGCGGGGAGCAGGTGCTGAGTGGCACCGGGGCTGAAAGCGGAGCTGAAGTCAGTGCTGTAGCCGCTCAGATGAGAAGGTAACCCGGCCGTGCTCTGTGTGTCCACCCAGCTGGTTCCCATGTCCCACCAAGCAGCGGACCCGTTACTGACCTCTCCTATGGGCTTGAACCATGACTCATAGGGATGCGCGTGCATCCTCGGATATATCCCGGTTATGCCTTCCACCGAGGACGGGATTTTGGTCAGAAACATAGACCGCTGTGCGTGCGCAGGATCGGGCACACTGTTGTCTGATGGCACAGCAGTCTGGTACATAGAATAATCATTTCCAAAAGGGGAGTTGGCAGTGGTCACCGAGAAAGCACTGGAGGTCTCCGTCAGTCCGGCCCCGTTATTCCTGGAGGCTCCAGAGGGAACCCCGAGCGAGGTGAGGCAGGCACCTAGGTTGCTGGTCCCTGGGGCTCTTCTCCACGGGTGGAAGCCCTTGACGAGTCCCGGGGCTCCATCGGAGAGAGCAGGGGAGCACGAAGGGCTGGGGTCACCAATTCTGCTGCAGGTGGCAGCCAGCATGGCCAGCGGCGTGCTGCCCAGCCGGGGCTCCTCCTGTGGGGAACACACAGACATTTCTTTAGGCCTGTCACTTCAGAGTAATGCCCAAACATGACGTGCGTAAAGACGCGCAGACTATTACCTTGTGAAGCATGTTAGTCATATCTGCGCAAAACTTTGAGGCTCACAGGTCAAATTCAATAAGTTTAACTAACAGTGCACATCTGACTTGGATCATTTAGAGACAACAGAGGAGCTCATTAAAGTGTTTGCCAGCTAATAGCACCGACAGCAGGTACACTTTTTCATATTATGAATAACAAAAACATAAAACATGGACGCTTTACTGTCATTAGATGAATCACATTACAGTGAGAGGGTTTATAACATCATATGCTCAACTGTGCACTTCCATTTACTTTAACCACAAGCAACTCCTAATCCTACATATCGTTAGATTTTAACTGTACATTATAGGTTATTACAGCGACTATACAGGAGGTAACTGTTCCCTGAATACCACACACACACACACACACACACACACACACACACACACACACACACAGCCCTCTGCGGATAGGATATTACAACCAAAATAAACCAATATTTTAGCAACTTCTTCAAACGAATGTTACAGCAAATATTCAGAAATATAAACTTACCCCTAGCATTGTAGCAGCCATCGTCTGTGCTGTATGTCCGACTGACTGTGTGTGTGTGTGTGCGCTCACGGTGACTGGATGTGATGAGTCTGTCTTTCCTCTCTGACTGCTTTAGTAGTTGTAGCTTCTTCGTGGCTTTGAAGTGCCGCTGAGAGCCCGACGACCAATCAGAGAGCAGTTCCAGGCTGTCTCTGAACGTTTGCGCTCGAGGACGTCGTAAATTTTAAAAGTGAGGTCTCGCGAGCGGCAAGGAGTAGGAGACATGAAGTGAAAACCAGTAAATTCATTGGAGCTATTTGACCAGCACAGTGCTACCTTATTTAGATAGTTAACTAACTAGCCCCCAGTCTCTCTTACCCTCAGTTATGTTGCTGTTCATGGGAATGTCATCATTTGGTTCATAAATAAGCAGTTTTATTAGCATAAATTATTTATTTGTCCGTGCTAGCAGTTTTATTACCATTTATTACAGAGCTCAAACACCACAAGGCTCCATTGTGAACCAGGCCCCAGAGGACCCCAAAGCCCAGGTTACTGTGGCATCACTGTGCTCATCAGTTCAGTTTAAATTTAAATATGTGTAACATTGTGCACAATTACCTACAAAAAGATAACATTTAGAAAACACCAAAAGCAGCAGCACTCTGCAGATAGAGCTGCACCTTGTGAACAGTTCAGACGAATGAGATTCAGTGTGTTTTAGGTAAACTCTTTAAAGTCTTGAATGTTTAAAGCCACCCGGCCTGATGTGATTCGGCACAAAAGCTTTGTTTTCCGAGACTGATGTTGTTTTTACTGATGTTGTGAAGCCACGCAGAGGGGAGAGGCTGATGAATGAGAGGCTGGCCCGGTCCGTCCCATCCTGTCCCTGGGGCGTTTCCAGTCAGCCCTGGGGGAGGGAGGGGAGGACACCACCACTGCCTCTGCAATTTCATCTCATTCAACATAAAACAAATGTCCTTCAAAAAAAACACCTCTTCCTGTGCTTTTGTCAGTTTATAAATCATTTCAATGACTGTATACACTGTGAGGGGAAACTTATATAACATGATTGTAAACTGGTAAATAGCTAATCCCATTCTTAAATCATGGAGGGTTAACCAATATGATGAGCACACCCTGAAAATAATCCAAAATGATCCTCAGCCTCTTAATATATGAGCAAAACCACGCAGGGAGCATTTCATTTGAATTTCAAATTTAATAAAACAGCAGGATTTAATCCATTTCCTTTAATTGTTTGGTATTAACTGCTTCCCTGTCCTTTCTTCATCTCTCTTGTTCTATGTCCAGCCTGAATGAAGTCAGCTGGACACACATAGACGAAAAGTTAATCACATTCCTCATCCACTCAACACGCACCAACACAACGTTTACACCGGGTGATTGATAGTGCACAAGATTAATTTCGGTGATGCTATGCAAAGACAAACAGTTCACTCCATCAGAAATCTCCCATTCCATATGGTCTATTGTTTAAAAATGTTTCAGGAGATATTATAAATGTATAAAGTATATGTATAAAGATGGGTGAGAGTGTAGGTTATGTACATTATTCCACGTCACTACACTACATTATTTTTAGTGGCTAAAACAAAGTGTATAGAGATACCGCTATTGTCTGATATACAGTTGCAATAAATTATACATGTAGGGCCCAGCTTTCACACTCTTTTAAACAGATCTCTATGCAGATTTTGTTCGTCTTAATCTGTGGCCTTTAAAAGCCACCATTACTGCACTTTGTACTGCAGACAGCCGCCCAACTAAACAGCCAAAGCAAGAGAGCTAAATCAAATAAAACTGGTGAGATCATAGATATGTAAAAAGTACTAGATACCGAACGCCAAGTTGGTATCTAAACTTACTTTAGCTATAGCTAACTATAGCTATTATCTCTAAATGAAAAATATAAATTTTGATAAACAGTCAAGACATCAGTTTGTTATTCCACATAGCCAAATGAGGCAGAAGCCAAAGCAAATCACGAAAGAGAAGAACATTTCATCTCCTGCTAAAGCTAATAAGCTTAGCATCTCAATACACATGCTATGTCAGCTTTTGACTTTAGTGGAATGCATATGCTTTGATGTGGTTCAGCTACCATTAAATCACACAATAAAATGTATACAATAGATAGACATGTGGCAAAACACATACATTACAGGCTAAGCTAAATGATCAAAACAAAGTTTGTTTTGTGAAACAAGCTGAAAGAAGATTTTGTTTGTAGATGCTGCATTTTGCACTTACATTCTGTATTATTATATTATCTATTATCCAAATGCAGAGAGCAGTATCATGTGTTTTGTTGTATTAGTGAATCATGTAGGTTTCTGGCAGGGATTTTTGGGAGATAAAAATACAGAACACATTGCAACCTTTATATCTGTCACGCAGTTTGTCAGCAAGTCGGAAAACTTAAACTTTCACTCAACTTTTCTCTTCTTTAGTTACTGCTCTCTGCCTCTGTAGGCCAGTGCTGTCCACTTTGGTATTATCTGTAAATATGACTTTGGAGATTTTGAAAAGGTTTTAAAAGTCAGTTTTGAGAATTTTCTTATGACAAAATCACATTAAATAGATTCTGAATTTATTTGGGTGTCATTTTGGGATTCCTCGCACGCTAATACACACCTCCCAGTTGACTGGACAAAATCACAGGCTCCCACGCTGCTGGCCCTTGCTTTCCCCCACAGCCTGAGGCATGGCCGTATGCACAGGTGGAGTTTACAGTAGGCCATCTTGCCATCCTCACGAACCACCCAAACAGCTGTCCCTCTTTTAGATGCATTCTTTTCCCACACTGAAAGTGTGTGTGTGCGTGCGTGTGTGTGTGTGATTGTATGTGCTTTAAAGGCCCCCAATGAAACCCTGTCTGAGCCTCAACCTGTTCCTTTAGCGATGATAATGACCACATTATCACGCGCCATCGAACGTCAACAAAAAAAGATTGTCGTGTGCTTTCCATTCACTTTGTGGGGCACTGAGACAGAAAAAGCAGAGAGAAAAGAGTGAAATAAAGATCTGGCACTTCTTGGGGAGAGGGATGGGTGAAGTATTTTATTTCTCCTTGGTGTTTTCCTCAACTCCTCTTTTGTTGCTGGAGTATAGTCACAGTAATCCAGAGGGCAGGGCAGCCATCTTGGTCAGCTGCCCTGCTGAGACAATTAGCAGGAGAATCAGAGAGTCAAAAGACAAGCTGCTAAACATGACACAAAAAATATTCATCGCAACCAGGGGGTAGGCCAATCAATTTGTTTAAAAGAAAGAAAAAAAGGGTAAATAGGTTTCAGATTCTGCGCCGGCCTGTGGTGCATTTGTGACAATGATGTAGCTGCTTGGTGTGAAGATTCTTCCTCTTATTAGTGCTCAAACTTCAAAAGTAATGATTACAAAACATGTTTTTTATAAGATTGTGAAGGCTTTAAAGATAACATCTTTTAATTTCTTTTAATTAAAAATTTATATTTTACAATTACAGTTTGGCCTTTAGGTGAATCCTCTGTGAAGAGTGGCCTGCAATATTATCATATTAACAATTATTTTCATTGTCATGTCTAGTACGTGTTTAACTGCTTTTGTAGACGGATACATAACGTTAAAAATCGTATAAAAGGTACCAGAGGAAAACATGTTTTGTGTGTCTTTTTATTTCTAATTAAATCTTTCCACAGAAGAGTATCTCTGACTGACTGACCTAAATTTCTCTTTTGATGCCCTTTAAACTCCAACATTAAAACTAATTGAGAGGAAAAAAGTCATCCAGGTGAGCCGTGTGCCAGGATGTGCCTGGAGCAGCTCCTCCTTGGCTTCCTGTAATTACTGCGTGGAGAGGGCACGTCCGCCGTCTGTCAGCACGGGGCTGATGGACGACTGTAGCAGCAGAGCAGGGAAAATGTGTTCAGGTTGCTGTGATGAAAACTTTCACGTAAGCAGTTAACAGCACTATATTTTCATCTTCACTTACAATTAAGGATCAGTAAGTACTGAAACCTCTCTTTTTCTCATGCAAACACAGACCCTCCATCTAGTTCGCTATATACATCCTATGCACACTATTTTGCAAGTTCTCTTACTGTCAGATCACGCTTTATTAGCATGTTGACATACACATTATCTCAACCACAGTGGTGGAGAGACTCCTTTACTTAAGTAAAGGTACTAGGTACTACAAGTACCAAGTACTTTTACAGTGTATTAAAAGTGTAAACATACTCTGTGACAAGTAAAAGTTCTGCATTGAAAATGTCTTAAGTAAAAGTATGTACATGTAATATATGTACATACTTGTACTGTTATACTACATTATATTATATCAGTAGATTATTAGTACTCAGGTATTCATGTGAAAGCTGGATTTTACTGCTCATTTTTTATTGTTTTGTACAGGACTGCAACTGATGATTATTTTCATAGTGAATTAATCTACTGATTATTTTCTCCATTAATTGATTGATTGTTAGTAAAGATTCAGAAAATAGAGGGAAATACAACCACAATTACTCAGTACCCAAAGTGACACCTTCAAAGCCCTCAAAATAAAAAAAATAAAAATGAAACAATTAAAAGGAAATGCATCAAATCTTCACAATTGAGAAGCTGGGACCATCATATATGTTTTTGTTGATAACATTTATCAAAATACAGAGGCAATCTACTAATAGTTTCAGCTGTACTGTCTGAATCTGTCAGATAATTATAGTGCAGTAAAAAGTTCAATATTTCCTTCTGAAATGTAGTGGAGTATAAGCAGAAAGTGGCATAAAGAAGAAAAAAAAAAGTAACAAGTACTTCCAATTTATACTTAAGTACACTACGTGAGTAAATGTTACATTCTACAACTATAAGCTAATAGAAAACAGTAAAACAAAGTAACACGTGTATTTTTGGGGCATGCAAATACATATTTTTCAGCCAAGAGAGCTATTTCGTCAATCTCTCCCAAAATCTATTTCCCTCATTTTTTCCCTCAAACACACACATACACGCACACACACACACACACACACATATACATGCAGGGGTCAGAAAGGGCATCTCTCATCAGTATATCCATGCAGCAAACTGGGGGAATCCTGGCCAAAGTAATTACACTATCGGAGACCTTCATTCACATTCATGTATACAGCACATCTACATACACCAGCAGACACACTCATTCATGAGGGGATGGATTCATGGGAGAGGAGAGGAGAGGCCGTTGCTGAGTGGATGTCAGGCACAAGTTTGGGCTGAAGGTGAATTGAAATTGCACTTTATGAGTAGCATCTCTATCTCTCTCTTTGTTCCACACACACACACACACCACACACACACACACACACACACACACACACACACACACACACACATTTAGGTTAGGGTTGATGGATGCCTGGGGTTTGTTAAGTCATACATCACAGAGGTCATTTAACCTGCCAACACATCTGCTGTCTCTGCCCTCAGAAAGAGAGGAAGAGGAGGAGAGAGAGGAAAGATTTATAAAGGCGAGGGGGAGAATTATGCAGGGTGAGAGAGAATGAGACTGTGATTAGTAACTGGAGTGGATGAAAAGCTCTAATTCTGTCTCTCTCTCTCTCGCACATACACACGCATGCGCACACACACACACACACACACACACACACATAGTGGTATCTTTTTAACAAGCGTCTTCACCAAAGCTGCTTGCGTTATGAGTTTCTTGGCTCCTCCATCAACTTTTGCCTTGTCTCTCTTAACTACTGACAATAAAGTAGCTGATTTATGCTGAGCAACCGATCTGCGCGCCAACATATTAATGAGATGCATCTGAAGGAGGAGTCTTCATTGATTTCTTCAAATGCAGTTGACGTTTGTGAGGTGGCTTTATCTCAGACGTTTTAAAACTGAGCGTGTGTGTGCTGATAGCAGATCAATAGCTTTTATCCACTCATGCTGCACCCTGTTGACTTACTATAGCAGCCTCTTAGACATATGTGTTTTCTGTTCTCTTACTAAACCCGCAATTGCCATTAGGTCTTCACCACATTACACCACAATATTCTACTAACAAGAATCAAGACTCTTGCTTTAAATCTTACACTCTTCCAGTTCAGGAAAGGTTCCGAATAAACCGTCACTGTGACATCCGTTCTGTTACTTGCTAATTAAATTTTTCACAAGATGACTGTAATGTGTGAACTTTTTATCAAGGTGCATTATTGTTGTGTTGTATTTGAGTGCACTTTGCACTTGCACTGCATTATCATGAAATTCTTATGTAAAATTGGCAAGAATGAATGCAGACTTGATGTGAAACATGACACCTAACTAATTTATGCTAGTTGAGATTTTATACCCAACAGGAAGGAATTGTAAGGTAAGAGAAGTACATCCAAACTGCTCTAACTATGCATCTCAAAATGGTTGAACAACAACATAAAGTCGGCTACACACGATGGTTGTTTTACCCTTCGTAAGTATGCATGTCATTATTTTTATTGTGAAGCCCGCTGTGACGCCCCACTCTTGAAAAGTCCTATAAACTATTACTAAACGTACTTACTTACATACTAGTTAAGGAGTTAAAATGTGCAAACACACTGGTATGTTCCATCGACATATAAAAGATGGACGTTGCGTCTCCACTTCTTCCCACTGCACAAAAATGAAGCCGGCCAACTCAATTGCGAGCAAGGCTCAGCTGTCAATCATGACGCGAAACCCCCTTTTTACGGCTTCAAATAACAAATTCAAACCAAACTTATCAAAAAAATAAAAAATTAACACTTCATATAATACCAATAATACAATAAATACCCATGTCTCATCTGTTAACATGGAGAAAGCAGACTTTTTGACCTATACTGCAGTTAGCCACCAGGGGGAGATTTTGGAGAGCTGTCATGTCGTCCATGTTTATATATGTCGATGAAATGTTCTTTTACAAAGCATTATGTGATATGTAAAGATGTTGTCATTGCCAGGCAACAAACAGAGACCCCAGGAGGTCATTGCTCTCTGCCAAGAAATAATCCGGCATATAACGTCCAGTAAAGCCACACTCGTTGTTTTTACATTTTGTTGTTTATAGCTAACCATTTCCCCTGTTTCCAGTCTTTATGCAAAGCTAAGCTAACCGGCTGGTTGTAAGCTTATTTTTAATGGATAGACTGTGGTATTGATCTTCTCATCTAACACATGGCAAGAAAGCAGATAAGCACATTTTCCAAAATGTCAAACCATTCCTTTAAACATTAAAGTTGTAGTACTTTTCAGGAGGTAGTGTTCCAAGGTTATGGGTGAGAAAAATGACAATGGAACGGACTAAATAACCTATAACTGATAGACACTGAATGGTTATAAAATGAGGTAATGCTTTAACAACATATTTTGGAAGTTAACTCATCTTCCTTGAACTTGTGAGTTTTCCTATGTGGCATAAACATGAACAGAGGAACCAGGAGCACTATTTTATGTTGCATGTGGTGACTGCTGTAGGGGTTAACATGACAAATAGGAGCGGATGTGGCATTTAAAGTCTGTTATTATGGTCAATTTGCCACAGCTGGCACTGACGCACAAATTCAGACACATCCAACACGCACACATCACCATTTCTGAATTACACACACTCCAACAGCACCGCACACCAGGGAGGAAGGGCGACGAGAGGGAGAGAAGAAGAAGATGAGGAGCGAGGGATAAAGACATAAGAGCAGAAAGGACTGTGATTCTATACATGTCACACATGTTTTTCTAATCTCTCTTAAAGCTTCTGTAAGATTTTTTCCTCCACTAAAGCTAGTGATGTTCTGCAGCAGCAACCAGTGAAGAGCTCTCAGATAAACCTCAGTGCACTCACTCCTACATACACAAACTTGCTCTCACTCTCTCCTTGATTAAATCCTGCTCTGACCGTGATCTTTCTTCTCTTCACCAATAACACTGTTCATCCCTCTTTCTGCTCTACACCAACACACACACACACACTCACACACACTTCCTCAGACAAGGAGATTAATTTACTCTCGTTCATTTTTCAAGTTCTGCGTCTTGTCTGTTTAATGTGTGGTCGAATGTGTGTGTGTCCATTGATTGATGCGTAGAAGCCCGGGAGCATAATCATACACTTCCAGACGTCATTTTTCACTTTCAGTCTTGATGGATGGAATTGATGCATCTGATCACTGCTACCTCAGCATGGGGGGTCTAGGTCATCTTCGAGTGTGTGTGTGTGTGTGTGTGTGTGTGTGTGTGTGTGTGTGTGTGTGTGTATCTGTGTCTGTGTGCTTATGTGTCTTATTGGCCAGCGGTCCGTCTGTTTGAGGTGATGATTGAGTAGACTCTCCCATCCCCACCCCAGGGCCTGTTTCTGGGGTCTCTTTTCCCTTCATCACCCCGAGGACAACAAGCCACAGTAGCCAACAGTGTGTGGATTTTAAAGAGAAAGTCCACTCTTTGTCAGCCAGGGTTTTATTCTCATATTTGTGTTTATAAAGACTTTTGGTCACGATAATGTGAAGTGTTCCAAAAATCTCCCTCTAGCGGTTGTTTTAACTTCTCAGTTGACAATTCAACTACTTCTAAGCTCTTACACATCTAGTAACATATCCACTGCTATCAGTAAACACATGTAAATTTGGCCGTTTTAAATGCAAACACAATTACCACAATCTACAAGTACCTTCATAATTTACACGTCAACTGACAGTTCAACTGCTTTCAGCACTTACAAGTCAACTGGTATTTTGAATAACACGTCAAGTCTTCTTAGCACTTAATACTTCAACTGAAATTTCAGTAATTAACCCATAACTGGCATATCAACAATTTCATCGCTAACACTTCAACTCCTTTCAGTTCTTTTACTTTGAATGACACTTAAACTTATAAATCTTATCTTACCTTATCGCATGTTGTCTTATACAACATGTCACTAGCAAATCATTACGGGTTTAAAAGGTTTTAATCCGTTTACACCTTTTAAAAAGCTCATGTCTGCCTTTTCTACGTAACTGTGTATGTGTGGTCTGTGAATAGGGTTACCATGACTTATTCTATGTGAACCAAAGCACTTTTCAGTACGAACTCATGCAATAACACCCGGCCCTGGACATACATATGCATGTAGATAGATACGTACAACCCACACACACACACACACACACACACACACACACACACACACACACACACACACACACACACATTCATGCTATGTTCCTGGTTAACTAGTGCTCCTCCCACTCATTGCGCTTCACCTCGCCACAATGCCTGCCATAAAATTCGGGGGCTAAGGGAGCAGCAGAAGAGAGGGGGTTAAGAAAAGCACTGAGAGATGGCTTGATGTTAAATTGACTGGAAAAAAGCTGCTTGCTTTTTCATGCTAATTGCCGTGCAACAAATTGTTAATTTATTCCACAAAGAAATGCAAAACACCCCTAGATTTGGCTGAAAATGGGTGCACTTTATAAGGCAAGCTTCAATTGAACATATAATCTTTGCATGTGACAATCACATACTAACACTCTTGCGCGTGCAAACACACACACACACACACACACACACACACACACACACAATCTAATGTGATCATCAATCAGGGTAGGGTGGATGGAGGCGCGAAACAGATTAGTGAAAATAACGCAGGCCAATACACATCCTCTACACATACTCTACTTCAGTCCCTCCTTTCTCTCTAACACACACGCACACACACAAACACACACGCACGCACACTTTCTCAGACCAGGTTCAGGTGGTTTTGAGGTGATTTCATGGTTGCTGTTTTATTGATGGTTCCCGTCAAACATGAAACACTTCTTTTCCCACCTAACCACACACACATGCACTGCCTCTGGGCTGTCATTCAGGACATACACAGACAGCCAGAAACAAGGGGCTGGCGTCAGCTCTACCGGACCCGCAAGTCATGTCAGGTCCTGCACTGAACTACACACATACACGTTTACACACTTATCTTGGATCTTTATGGTGTGCTGCACCCTCCACTTAGCACTGCTGTAAAGGTCTTCCCGAACTCATGCAAGAGTACCATCTTCAAAGAGGTGCATGCACGCACACACAAACACACACTGAAGAGCCACACAGACTTCTAAGCGGACTTAATCATTTCACATTTAGCTTCAAAGAGACTGTTTAAACACATGCTTGCTCACTGTCTGAAAGCACAGCATGGGTCCTGTCCTCTTTAATAGTCTTTCGATTCAGCTTAATTCTGCGTCTTTGAGTTCGGCTTCATTTGGGTTTTTGAAATTATAACGGTGAAACAACTGAGATAATGGAGAGCACATTTCCTTTTCAGTGCATTTCTCAATAACTGGTGCACACCCACCCCTCATACACAAAGAGGAAAGGTTTCAGTGTCTTGAATTATAAAATACATCACCAAGAATCTAGTTATTCTTGCAAAATACAGCAAACTGATAGAAATTTGTTTCTGCGACATCCAATTTGTATCGTTTCAAAGTGTAAATATGCATTATACTGCCTTGTTTGACTGTGGTGAAACCAATCATTAGAAATGTTCAACTACATTTAAAACTTGAGCTTAATGCATGATTTATGGGGTCACAGTTCAACTCAGAGTTCAGACTCAGTTCAAGAGTTTGCTCCTATCTCTCCCATAATGATGTTACATCTCAGAGCATCGCATCTCCTGTCCTCAGGAGCTCTTTGTTGTGACCTTTGAACCTCTGGGGTCGTATAGCTCTGGAGGCTGACCACAGGTTGACTTTTCTCCTCTCGTGATGCACGTGTAATATCTTCAATGTCATCTCTGAATGTGTGTGTGTAAAATAATAATAATAAACTATCTATAAAGCGCTTTACAATAAAAAATTAAATACATTATACAACACAAAGAGTAAGATGAACTAACATGTCTCAAACATAGAAAAAGAGAGGAAGAAAGGTACTTTATATGCTGTAGGAACCCATAGATGTGTAAAATGTGTTATGCACATGTACATAGCGGCATAGATGAATGGAGACAAGTCTACAGTAGTTTGAGAGCATATGGTAAATACCTGCAGTTGTCGCCAATATACGCATTCTGCACATTCTGGTCATTCGGACTCTTTGAAGGTGTCTCCCAACTCACAGGACTTGTAATTACGCTCAGTTCTCGGCCTCTCTGTCGGAACAAAGAGTTGTTGACAGAGCAGTAAACACAGTGTAAGTATTTGAAGTCCTGTGAGTAGTGTTTGCAGTTCAACATATAAGTGAGATATGTGTGTAATTCAAAGACATGATCTGTCAGTAGTCAATATTTCACAAGCACTCATAACTAACTCTATATGTCATTGATATAAGAGTCGCTGCAGTGCGAGTGAGTCATATTTGCACCTTGAATAAAAAACATGTGAAGTGATTTAGGATAGGCCTAAGACTGACTGGTATTTCAATTAATTATGAACTTGCGAAAACAATCTTGACGGATTCATGGTTGATAAAATGTGAGAAAGTACAGGAAAAAATGTTCATCACAATTTTCTCACACACATATTTAAAGTAAAGGTAACACTTAAGATTACGGCCCACAACATAAAGTGTAATTCCTTTGTACTGACGGTGTACCAGTACAGTACCGTTACATATATGTAGGTACAAGGGAACAAGATGTGGAGTTAGGGAATAAGGGATAACAATGTGGGAACCTAAAAATAATTCATACTGTAGGTACAGTGTGACCATTACAGAGCATCAAGGCTAGGCATTTGGGAGAAGATTGGGAAATATTGGGAGTTCTTTGTTAAAATGATCATATACTACAAAGTAAAATAGTTTTTGTGTGCAAACTAAATTAAAACTGTCCCCCCCTGCAGAGAGCCCTGATTCACTCATTACGTATTTGTCCAACATTAAAGTTAGTGGCAGAAAAAGAACAAGGGGACATCTTATCTGAACGCAGTGGACACATTGCAGTTCACAAAGCATACGTCTTCAGATTGTCCTTGGTGTTTGTCAGAGGGACACTGGAAGGCGTTCGATCTGCTGAATGGGATCTTGTGAGTGTTCAAATTTCACAAGCTGTAAGATTTGTTGGAGTGAAGAGATCAAGACGGGTGAAAGCTTTTCTCCTCTGAGGTCTTCAAGAGTTTCATTTTTAAGTCAGAGTTGATGCTCAGTATTTTCTGATATGGTACTATCCAGCCACCGATTGGCTGTTTCTCGTTGCTACCATGACAACCGTGGTTAACATTCCGCTCTGCACTCGGGTGTTTTGGGTAATTGAGAAAGAATTCCTTCAGAAACACTTCTGAGTTTAGACTGGCACGCCCCTCACAAACACACTCATCATATTTAAATCATATTTTGGGCAGAATCTGTCAAATTTCCACCCTGTTTAATTGTGTATGTGTTGTTTTTTTAAAGGGGATTGTAGATTTGACTTGTTTTAAGGGACGTTTTGGTGCCAATCCCATCAACAGGCAATGAATCCGATCACATATCATCTGCTAAAGCCATTAAGGCAATCTATTATATTACAGTATCTGAGTTGAGGTAGCTCTTTAAAATAATAATCACAATAACAACAATAATGACAATAATGTATTTTATTTGAATGCATTTTCCAAAGCACTTAAAGACAGTCTACAGGCACAGGAAGCAATATAACAAGACAATCATAAAACGAAAACAAAGCAGTGATACACAGTAAGTTATTACAATAGGTCTAAGTAAGTCTAAGTAAGTGTTTTTTTTATTTTTAGATCTAATATTTTTATCTTGCAAATGATTTGGATACTTTCAGTCTGCACAAGTTTTCTAGTATATTCAACACAGAGACACCTTCCCTATTTGAACAAAAGCTAATGAGAAAAGCACTGAAAATAAAATGTTCTCACAAGAAGATGTGGTTTTGTTTCAAGGGCTCACGAGCCAGAAAGGTTGGAAACCACTCTATTAGAGCGATTACTCCTCAACTGGCGTTTCAAAACAAAAACAAGTAATGCACTTTGTGAAGTCATGATGTAGCATGTATGCTAAAACAAAATCCAGCTAGAGAAAAAAAAAGCTTGACAAAGGTGTTTCTCCTTGTGGGTTAAACCACCCACACCCTGAACTGGCACCGGGCCCACTGAGAAACACTGGTTGTTTTCCACTTGATCCAGACAGCAGGAAGCATCAATCATTCAACTATCATTAAAGTGAGACGCTGCCAACTTTCACAGAGCTTCATGCACATCCAGCACAGTGTAATGTGATGTGTCATGTTTCCAGGAATAAAAAAAAAGATCTTTTTATAATGCCAGGATACATCTCGTCGGGTTACTGTGTTCATACTTCATAGATAGAAAGTGGAGAGATAATTACAATCTACAGCAAGTTTCCCAATCATCCACAATGTTGTTTTGTGTGTGTGTGTCTGTCTGCTGTAGTGTAAAGTTATGATGATGAGCCATAGCGAAGCAGTGACATCACCTGTTGTCATTCACATTTACGGGCACTAAAGGATGAGTCCAAAATTACTGTCTATTGTATCTATCACCTGTCAACAAGTTCTCCAGGTCTATATCACACACACACACACACACACACACACACACACACACACACACACACACACACACACACACACACACACACACACACACACACACACACACACACACACACACACACACACACACACCAGAGGCATCTGCCAAAACATTAACTCATGGTAGAAGTCATAAATCTCTCTGTCTTTACAACCTAACCTTTAGGAAAGGGAGACATTCTGACGCCGAGGCCGCCTGTGACAAATGCACACCTACGCGTACATGTGTGTGCAGAAAGCAAAAAAAATTCAAAAAGCATAACTGCACGCAAGCATGCACTGACTCACACATGCCAACAAGCTCATGCGTAGATGCACCATTTCAACCTCACATTCCTGCGCACGCACACACCCTCGCGTTTCGTAATCAATGCAGTCTCCTCCGAGCTACATATCAAATCCATCAGAGCCGTTTGAAATGATGCTCTGTCGCTTAGAGGGGCAGCATCGTGTCTGGAGTGCAGTGTTGATGTCGGGACAATTACTCTTAAATCATTTTCTTTTTCCACTTTGACTTGGGCCGACATGGAAGATTATTATTAAAAAGTATTGGCTGAGCACTAAACAAATTTCAGCTTTGATCAATCTTCATGTCAAGATTGTAGAACATGCAACAGATACACGTGAGCTCATTTGCACTTTCTGGATTTGTTCTTAAACAGCCTCGAATCTCGCCCTGCAGATTTTCTTCTGTTGTAGTTGTTGTTTTGTGTTTGGTCATTGGGGGCGACCCTGGTAGTTCCAATGCTCAGGCCTTGCTGCAGAGGCCATCGGTTCAAATTTGACCCATGACCCTTGGCTGCATGTCATCACCTCTCTCTCTCTCTCCCCCTTTCCTGTTCATCTCTCACGCTGTCCTGTCAAATACAGGAAAAAAACAACAGTCTGTTTTGAAGTCAAAGGTAATTCATACTGTTCATATACTTCTGCTTCTATTGACATGAACTTAGTCTTTTGTTCTAATGTGATTAAAAACCAAATACAATAGAAGAAAGTGTGAAAGAAGTTGATCATGGAGAAGCATCTTAAACACAAATTACATGGAGTTTATTTAAATATTATCTTTTGAAATATTTTACACTTGGCACCTGTACTTATTTTTTCATTTTATGCTGGTCATACTACATTTCAGAGGGAAATATCGACACCAATATTTACGTAAGACTTAACATACACAACTTATGAGCAGCTGATAAAATATGATGTATTGTTATAATTCATTTAACTATAGTAAAACATAGCTCCACATTGATGATGCTATATTAATAATATAATTAATAATCCGATACAATAATATAAGATACATAATAAAAAGGTCTTTCCGCACAACAAGTGCTTTAAAAATGTAAGTAGATTTTGTCACTTAGTCGCAATGCAGAACTTTTACATTTAATTAAACATTTTTACAGTGTACAGTTTTATTTCTACTTTTATATAAATTAAAGATCTGAATACTTCCTCTACCACTGAGAAAGGTAAGACTATGCAGTCTAAGTAAGTTATTACCTACTGTATGAAGACCCCTCTGGTATATGGCGCTATCTAGTGGCAGCATCTGGAAAACAATTACAACCACTTTCACTTTGTTCACACTGTAAAAATATTCACTCATGATTATATTTAATCTGTTATTGATTCTAAATTGATCTTGAATTTGCAGAGCCCCCCTCCGGGACTTTTGTTATCGGTATGATCATTAAAGGTTAGATTTAACTTTATAGAGGATTAATGCTGTTGTAAATAAATTCCTCACTACAAACATGCAGTTTTATAGCACTGAACACTGGTAATGAGCCATCTTATGTGCAGTATGGTTATCTCTAACAGACGATAGCCTTCTCTCTACCACACCCCCTTCCATCACCACCACCATACATGCACACACACACACAGACAACAACCCTTCTTCAGACCAGACCCGGTTGCCTAGCAACGCCCTGCCGAGTGGCCCAGGGGGCGGGAACAAGACACTTGGCTTCCGCAGTAATTACAGTGCATGTGTGTGTGTATAGGCCTGTATGTATGTTTCTGGGCCACCCCAGGTGTGTGTGTGTGTGTGTGTGTGTGTGTGTGTGTGTGTGTGTGTAGTCAAGCAGTGAGAACATGCTTAGAGTACTAGCAGTCTTATGACCAAAAGGAAACCACAGGAGCAGCCATGTTGAATACAGTTATTTACACCTCAAGTGAGATTTTAAACTCATTAAGTCTTGATAATGAATGCTTTAGCCTGATAACGGCTCTATATCGGTGCTGAACAACTTTCACTATCCTCCTCACTTAGTGTTAATGTGACTGGGTGCATCGTAGGCTGACAGCCTATAAGCCTAAATATTTCCCTTGTGTGCCAGGGGCATATCCTCAGTTGGCTGCCCGCTAATGATGTTTTCTGCTTGGTGAACCGGGGCTGTGACTCCTATTGGCTAAAGTCACTGCTCGCTCAGGGAGGGTTTCTCTGAAGGAGAGGACAAACGGGGCAGGGGTTTCGAAAACCCCTGCCTCAGACCATACAGGCCTACTACGTCAACATGTACCTCTGTGTTGTGGCACGCATTTAACACACAATTTCCCTTTGGGAGATTGAAAGAGGTTTTGGTGCGTGGGTGGGAAGACATGACTTCTGTTCCAGACTGGTTCAGAAAACAAGAAAGTTCTGTGTGATTGCTGCCTCTGCAACAAATTACTTTTCTCAGTTGTGTTCTCTGCTGCTCTTCTCCTGCTAAATACCCATGATTCAACCCTCGGCCCCGAATACTCCCCGAGTGCATTTATTGAACAGTGGCAAAGTCACACACATCAGCTACATCTGGATTACTTGTATCATACTAATCTGAGTAGAATAAAATAGGTCCACATGTTAAGGACATATGAGGGACTGCAACTAATATTTATTTTCACTATTGATTAACTTGTTGATTATTCAATTCCATTTCCATTAATCAATTATTAAATTAGACTCACCATCACAATTTCACTAGTTGGTATTATCCAGTGGGTTGTTTTGTGTACCCAAATGTCCAAAACAAGAAGACAAAGAAAATATTCACACTTGAGAAGCCGGAACCAGTGATTTTCTTATTTATTTTTTGCATATTTGCTTAATGAATAATCAGAATTGTTGCTAGTTAGTTAGTTAGTTGTTGCTAGAATTAACTAATACTTTAAGCTATTATCTATACCCCAAAACAGTTTTATTGTTTTTGCAATCTTCAAATTTCAGTCCAAAATCCAAAGATATTCGATATAAAATTAAATTAAACCAAGAAAAGGCAGTGCACCCTCACATTAGACAGGATGGAACAAGCAAACCTTTGGCATTTGTGCTTGATTGATAATAATTAATAACTTAAACGATGTCTCTACTAACAAAATAGTTGGCAGCTTATTTCCTATTGACAATTAGTCATAGTTTCGTGGTCATGGGAACAAGTGGAATGATGGAAGAAAAGATATCAGAGGCAAATAAACCAAAGGTATTTCAGCATAGAAGCAACACTGTGACATTGTTTACCATTTACATATCGCTTTCCATGGAAGTGAAAATGCCTCTTCAGCCCCACTGCTTTTCTTCTCTTCTTTTTTTTTTTCACCAGAACTGTCACCCTGTCACACCACAGTGTGGCCTACAGAAGTGGAAACACACACACACTCATGCACACACACACACACACTCATGCACACACACACGCCTCCCTTTCCCGTTCGCCCAACCCCCCACAACACAGAAGTCACCGCCCTTCTCTCTCGCTCTCACACCAACATGACTACCATCACTGCCGCTTCCAACCTTGCCGGAGCATCATGGGAGCTGTAGTCCCCACCGCCCAATCCAGTTCGAGAAGGCGAGGCCTCACCAAAATACAACTCCCATCTCGACCCTCGCACGCCGAGCCCCGTCGTCCAATCTGAATATGTGGGAGGAGCGCGTCCGCCCACAAAAGCCACAGCTATCTCCCCGTATCTCCCCATAAAAAAAAACCAATTGTACAAGAAAAATCAGGGAATACGCGTTAAACACAAACACTGGTGACGGTTTGTTTTCGGTGCACGACGGACGGCGACGAGGCGTCCCCGCGTCGTGCGGCGAGAGAAACGGCGGCGACAGGCAGGAGCAGCGAAGAGGGTGTTGTCCTGATGCTTAAATGGAAGTGGGTGGGCCTCTACGGTCACACACCGCCAACTTCTCTGTGGATATCATTCTGACAAGCGCTATTTCACTCGTTTATGGACTGGCTATCCGGTAAAAAGAGACATACGACGGGGCTGCGAGGGGGCCGACGGGCCGGGGACGGTCACTGTGTGTTCTTCGTTTATTTCCGTTATTTGGGGCTGCTTGATTGTGCCTGCGCTTGGCACCGCCCTTCCTGGCCGGTGGGTGGTTTCGTCAAACGGGCAGATCCGCCACGGCCCAGCGCCGAACATATAGGCCGTCCTCCGCCTCTGTACCCGGCCGGCCTTCTACCGTGAACTACACCCTCTCCCTCTCGGTATATTAATGCGTTATGAGTGGTAGGTACCCTCCCCCTCTCCGTCTCCACCCCTCTCTCTCCCTGTGTCTGACAGATAGGAGGCTCCAAGCCCCCTTTGATATTGATGATGAGGTTACTGGTTTCTCCTCTACCTTTATTGATCACCTTTGTTACCCTATATCTGTGTTGTGATCAGGTTTTATTTAGGCCACTTGGTGTCTACATGACTGTGTCTTCTCCTGGGACTTTGTACTATTCAGAAATACTCATGTGATGACATTATGACGGGAAATATTCTCACATTTACTCTTTTTTTTTTTTTTTATTCACAGACTCGAAGAAGGAATCATCTGGAACTGAAGGAGGGAAAGCATCTAAAAAGGGGAAAAGTTCTGGATCGCAGGTAAAAGAAAAGAAATAAGAGTTTATTATAGTTCATTACTTTTGCCTTTGCCTGTAGGCCAAAAATGTACTCCCCTTCCTCCCTCCCAGCCAGCCAGCCAGACACCTCTGGGGGCGTTTCTCTGGTGAATTCCACTTCCTGCTTCTGTGCAGCCCTGCTGAGAGCCAGCCCAGAGCTTCTTGAATAGGCTTATATGGCTGTCACACTTCAACCACTGTACTTTTGAATTGTCTGTTTGAATTAGGCTCAAAAATATTCAATTCTGCATATGGATTCATTTTGAAGACCCGCAGCGTTGGTATGTGACTCTACAAGCGTGCATCTTCTATTTCTAGCTGCTTTTCACAGGTTGTATATATTATAGAGATTAATTTGAGGCAGGCAGTTATTCTTTAAGTGCATATTTTGTGTTGTTAAGCGCGTATGACAAGTATTGTTGCTACATTATTCCACACTATTGTATTAGTTACTGAATCCGGGCTGTTTCCGTGCAGTGTTGAGAGGTGTATAGCATTAAAATTTGCCTGCGACCTAGTTCCTTTGAAAGGGAGGAGAGAGAGAGAAGGCGGCATTTTCTTCCAGTGTTCTGAGAAAAGAGAAATGTGGTTCTCACACGCCCACCCACTCGCTTCCTGTAATACCGCCCACTTCCACTGACAGCTCTCTCTCTTGCGCGCTCTCTCTCTCTCTCTCTCTGAGCTTTTTGTGTTTCTTTTTTCTGCATGATGTTTTTCCCCACCCCTCACTCTTTTACTCTCTCTCAAATTATTCATTGTGTGAGTGTGCCTAGTGATACCTGCCCATCCCTTCCCTTTGGCTTTTTTTTTTTTTTTAACTTACATGTTGTACTTTCTTGTTTGTGTATGTATATGAGCTCTTTATGTGAGTTGACTGGCTTCTCCTTCCTCCCTCATCACTCCTGTTTAACCGTTACCCTCTCTGCACCTCCCTTCCCATCCCACCCTCTCCCTCACCCCTACCCCGTCTCCTCCAGGATTCTTCTCAGCCCTCTCCGTTGGCTCTGCTAGCGGCCACCTGCAGTAAGATCGGAGGGCAGGGGGGAGCAGAGGGGGCCCAGGCCCAAGTGGGGGCCCAGCAGATCCAGGTCCAGGCTGGTCAGATCCAGCTGCAGGCAGGTCAGCTCCAGGGTCAGATAGTGGTGGACACAGCTGGAGGTCAGGCCCTGGTGCCCCAGCAGCTGGAACTGGTCCCAGCTCAGTTCACAGGGAACGGCTGGCAGATCATCACAACAGCGCCTACTATGGCCAAGGAGAACACCAATCAGCCTGTAGCTGTGACGGTGGCCACCACCTTGGCTAATGACAGCTCACCTGGCGGACGCAAGGTGAAGGTCGGGGACGCAGTGGGTTTGAGCAAATGTTTTTGTGTTGTCTGGTATGTTTATTGTCTTAACTCACTGTTTCTTTCTTGTGGAGCAGGTGAAGCAAGTAGGTGGGACCAACAGCGTTGCAGCCAACCAGCAACAGCAGCAGTTCCAGATCATCCAGGTTCAGAACCTGCCCAATGCTGGGGGCGGGGTCCAGTATCAGGTCATCCCTCACCTGCAGACAGCAGATGGACAGCAGATCCATATCAGCCCAGCTCACACAGCCTCCATCGGGGGTCTATCAGAGCAGGTCCAGCTCATCCAGACCCAGAGTCCAAGCCAGACCCAGACTATCCTCCAGCCAGCCAACCAGCAGACCATCCTGACAAGTACAGCCAATCAGACGGTCCCGCTGCAGATCCGCCCTGCGCAGTCTTTCCCACTGCAGCTGCAGACTCTGCAGGGCTCCCAGACTCCTGTCATGACCACTGTACCCATAAACCTCGGTGGCATGACCCTGGCTTTGCCTGTGATAAATAATGTTGGAGGGGGCGGAGCTGTGCAGCTTATCCAATCAGCAGATGGCACATTCTCTGTTGCCAATGGCAACCAGCTGGTGACAACAGCAGTGTCTGGGGCAGCTCCTGCTACAGCATCAACTGGCACGACAGCAGTAGCCGAAGGTGACAGCGTGTCTGATGGGACACAAATGGTTTCTGTTGGATCAGAGGGTGGACTAGCTGACACCCAAGTGCAGAGCAGTGAGGCGGACTCTCAAAGCCAGAACCAGGCCAACGGGCTGCAGAACCAGACAGATACAGCAGGAACCATCCAGCAGGTGATCGTAGGTCAGGTGGGGCACCAGTTGGTGCAGCAGATTCAGCTGCAGCCCCAGGCTCAGAGTCAGGGTCAGACCCAGGGCCAGCAGCAACCTCAGCACATTCAGACCCTCCAGTTGGCCCCAGGACAAACCCTGCAGCCCATCCAGGCCTTCCAGAACCCAGCCCAGGTCCTCATTCGTGCCCCGACCCTGTCCCCGTCTGGGCAGATCACCTGGCAAACACTGCAGCTGCCAGGTGGGGTCTCCTTGCAGGGTGGCCTCGGGGCAGCCATGCCACAGCAGCTGACACTGGCCCCAGTGGCTGGTGGGACGACAGTGGGGAGTGGCGGGTTGGTGTCCCTGAGTGGAGCTCCCCTGACGCTGAGCGCAGCCCAGATCAACCCAGGGTCAGGGGTACAGACGGTCAGCATTGCAGGGCTGGGCACTGCTGGGGTTCAGGTGCAGGGTGTTCCCCTCACCATTACTGGTCTACAGGGTAAGGGCGAACTAAGACTAACTGTGTGAATGTGTAGTGACTCAACCATTACTGATCGAGGCATTACCATGAGAAAAATGTTAAAGCATTGTGCTTGGGTAGTGGGGGCATTATTAGTTATTGAGAAAACATGAAGCTCTAATGACTTTCCTGTTCAAATCTCCAGTTGTGTGGTTGTTGTTGTTGTACATTGTACATTTACCAATCAAAGTTGAACTATACCAGGATGTCCTGCTGACTCAGTCAAATATGTCAGACGCTGAACTCAATACTGTTTTGGATCTGGCTTTGTCAGCCTTCTCTATTGTAATATGTTCTTCAGACTACCCCACAGACAATACAACGCTTCATAGGTTTACACATTTTTAAAATCACCTTTCAGGTCAACCACAGGGTCAGGATGGGGTCAAAGTTCAGTCGTCTCCTGTGACGGTCACTGTTGGCAACGTGGCATCAGGCTCATCGATGAGTCCAGACCAACTGGGCTCCGTACAGAGTTCTTCAGACCAGGAGGGACCGCCCAGCAAGAGGCTTCGTCGCGTCGCCTGCTCTTGTCCGAACTGCAGGGATGGAGAGGGAAGGTACGATTAGAAACACAGAGCACCATGCATACATGCAGTAGGAAGGACAACATTTGTAGTCATATAGGGAATCGTGAGATTTGTCTCTTTTTTTGTAAGGGAAGATCAAACTAAATGTACTGTATTTCTAGAACAATTTGTCATTACTTTTTTTAAAGCTGCACTGGGCAACAGGTTTCTTGCAAAAATACAAATATTTACAAGGAAACTGGCTTTTGGACATCAAATTCTTACTGTGATTCACTTTTTCACTCCACCTACAGTTCTCACTGAGCCCCTTTCGGTTAGAAAACCAGGGGAACTAAATTTGTCCGTCAGAAATCTACAGTTATTTGTGCCCATGTTTACATTTTTATAATTATTCCAAAATGATCGATGGCCGTCCAGTCATGGTGGGACAATTGGTTTGACAGATGGTCAGAACACAGTGCAGCTTGTATTCTAAAGTGAGAGATCCGACCTCTCACCACCCAGCACTTCACATTGTAATGGCACCCAAAACACACACTACAGCTTTACTAGAATAATCAGCGAGTCCTTTTTTTTTAAAAGTCTGAAACCAAAAAAAAAAGCCTTTAGTTAGTTTTAATCCTTTTTCCCCCCTCTTTTAAAAACCTTTACATAAACACCACACACACACACACACACACACACACACACACACACACACAACACACACCCCTTCCATCTCACTCCTAACTGAAGTGTGTGTTGTAGGAACAGCGGGGACCCCACAAAAAAGAAGCAGCACATCTGCCATATGGAGGGCTGTGGGAAGGTGTACGGCAAGACATCCCACCTGAGGGCCCATCTGCGCTGGCACACCGGTGAGAGGCCGTTCGTCTGTAACTGGATCTTCTGTGGCAAGAGGTTCACCAGGAGCGACGAGCTGCAGAGACACCGGAGAACACACACGGGTAGGAAACACGTAGCCGGATGCAGACTGGTGATAAGGGTCACCTTAGTCACATTGGTAGGGTTGGAGCTTGATAGCATTTTATCGAGTTTGAATCCGGTACTTAATCCAAAAGTTTCAGATAATTTAATATCTTGCCCAAAAGCTACACATGTATTTAGTTGTAATAATTAGCAAGGCCAACCAAACCAAACAGATTTAGTATCTGTAGAAAGCCAGGTGTCATTTCTTGATTTATTTTTCTCTAATTCTTTGTCCTCTCCCATGTAGGAGAAAAGCGTTTTGAGTGTCCTGAATGCTCCAAGCGCTTCATGCGCAGCGACCACCTCTCCAAGCACATCAAGACCCACCAGAACAAGAAGGGCGGCGCTGCGGTGGCAATCATCACCACTGATGACATGGAGGAAGACGCCCCCGAAGGCCTGGGTGCCTCCCCTCAGATAGTTGCTGTGGCGACCCTCTCGCGTGACTCGGACCCTGCTACACCCACCACCTCTAATCACCTGGAGGAAGAGGAGGAGGAAGAGGAGGAGTTTGAATAGGCAACTGACTCCTGTCTATTTGCGGAAGGCTGACTTCCTGTTTTTTTGGGAGTCTTTGCAGGGACTGTAAATGGATGGCTAATTTTTATTTTCCTTTTTATTAACTTTTCATTTTTCATCATTTTAAAAATGTTGCTCTCTCATGAAAAGGGACTCAAAAGAGACGGGATCATGCAATGAACAGAAACCGAAAAATATAAACAATCTAAAAAAAACTAACAGATATAATAACAAAAATTTTGTCTACACGTATGAATAATTAGTTTGGCATTTATAAAATGAATCTATAATAATTCCATGCCTGGTGGGGTAAGGAATGTAAGTAGTGTTTAGATTAGCACAAGACAGGGGAACCTGCTGAATCTAAAACCATCCAACGTGGAGAGACACTTTCCTAAATCGCAACAGAATCTAACTCTATGCACAAAGTTGTGTTCCTGTTTCATACCTGTCAGACAGTGCTGGGGGTCAATCATGGTACAGGGCTGTTGCAGAGCGGTGATAAAGCAGGGGGCAGTCTTGGGATGTTGTGTGCGTGTATATGTGACCTGTACGAATGAGTGTGCGTTCGTATTCCCATGCTGTCATGGAGAGGATCTACCTAATTTGAGTTTTATTCATGGTTCAGGTTCAGTCCTCAGATCAGATTCAGGTGTTGATTCCTTCAAGACCAGTCAACGGATAAACTGTTATTGAAGAAGAGAGGAGGGTGATTCTAAAAAAATACAATAAAATAAAATAAAAATAAAAAGAGTAGAAAAAAAGCACATATAAAAAGATTTATAAATAATGCATTCCTATTGAGGCGCAGTGGCCATTAGAAAAAAGGTTTCTATAGAGAAAAACAATCTAGCTTTCTACAACTTTGTTTGTGTAGTGAAAGCAATACTATAATGACAATCCTAGTGAAACCATGTTTACATTGTCAGGGGAAGTTTTCTCTGTTAATAAAACAAGCCAGTTCGCTCTAAGATTAGGAAAAAACGTCTGAAAGCAGTGCTGTCGTCGGTTGCCTTGCAGATACCACAGGGTATGTTTAACATCACAGCTGCGCAGTCTATCCAGTGTGAGTTCTTAATATGATCCATGTCCATCAGATGGTACCTGGTAGATTCGGATGACGGCACCGTCACTGATGCTGCTTTTTGCCTCCTGTGCTCTGGTGACGCACCCCTCTCCACCTCCAACCCCGCCACGTAACCGACGTACCACAATTGCCTTAACACAAGCTGTCGTACAGAGGGAACTCAGGCGGGTGGAGAAAGCGGGGCGCTCTCCTGCATTATTAGGGGGTTACACGGAGAGCAGACCACAGCACAGAGGTAAAGAGACAGAGTGATGAGAGTTGCGGGTGGGAGTGGGTCGGGCTATTTAGCTGTGTGGATATTATGAGATGTTTTCTGGTGGTGTTGCTCTGTGTTAGTTCAGTGCGTACCTTCTTTTTAAATTAAAAGATACTTTATTTTATAGAATTTATCAGTTGTTTTAAAAAAAGTCCCCTCCCCATGTGTTAACACACAGGACCCCAATGTGTACGGCTAATTTATTATTTATCCTTGATTTGTACTATTTGCCTTTTTGCTGGTATTTGTGTGCGTTGATTCTGAGGTCGTGTACAGCATGTTTCAGTTTTTTGCCGTAGTGCTGCTTCTTTCTTCTTTACTCTTTGTGCTTCGGTTTTCTTTTTCTACGTCTGACCATTGCTGTTCATTTCTTCTTCTCTTTGCGCCATAATGTGTTTTTGGAGAAAAATAAATAACAAAAGAAGAAGAAAGCAAAAAAGTTACTATTTGTTTAAAGTTGAAAACGGTTGATACCAAACAAATTTAGATGTTTTTGGTAATATTTTGTGTGACAACCAACTTTTCTTTCTTTGATATTTTGTAGTGACATCTCATTTGTAAATCTTTTTCTAAAGATGTTTGTTCGTCTCCATGACATTTGATAATGGGTTTTTTGCCAGGTTAGCCTCAAAGGCCCCAGTTTATTGATATTTTTAAAACTGGTTTGTACAAACGTGTTATGTCAATAAAAAAAGAAAAAAAAAGGACAACTTCAAGCAGAAAATATACTTTGCCTGCATAACACTTGACAATAAAGTGATTAAAACGGTCTTAAATCCCCCTCTGATTTTTGTGTATCAATCAGATGGAAACCAATAGGAAATACACATTCACACACTTTTTCCTCAACACACACAAACACACCCACTCTAACTCCTCCCTCCCCCTTATTACTGGGTCATCTCTGTTGTGACAGCAGTGACGATGATGGATTTATCTATCCATGCTTCCTTAGGGAACAGTTACTGTTCCCAGTTGCCATTTCTGCTGTGAGGATCGAACCTGTGACCATTGTGGTTACAGGACAACCTGTTACACACAGCTGCTTCAGTTATTTTTGTTTGTGTGCACCGATAATGAGCCAATAAACTGTCCACTTCTGAAAACATGATCTATGAAACTCGGCTATGATCAAAGTGAACTTGTGAGTTCACCGCCAGGTCACGGTGTACAAGAAGCATCACACAGTATGCAGCTCATGTATACCTTTGACATGTCACTCCTTTGAAGCACTTCAAAAACATCTCAATCCACAACGTCTCTCTGCACCCTTGGGTGTTTTTGTTGAGTTTTGAAGGGAAAGAAGGAGTTTAATGTAATGAACTAAGAGCATAAGAATGATAGCGGACAGCATTTTAATGTTTTTAATGATTATTTTTATCACTGGCTGTTATATGACACATTGTGGTAGATTATGACCAATAAAATAATGGCAGTTAAAATCTGAAGACCTGTAAGAGTACAGGTGTTAAACACTGGGCTGAAACTATTATCACATTTACGTGCACTCCGAGACTTACAGGGCACTGCAGATAGATCATTAAGAAATCAGTGATTAGATAGAAGATGTAGTAAACCTATTTGTTGCTGTCATTGCAAGCCAATAATGCTTTTGAAGACCAAGTAACCTCAGGTTGACCCCTACCCTGCAGCAATGGTACCTGGTCATTACATAAGTTCAGCTGACTGTCACCTCAGGAACAGAGACTTGACCTGTATCTGACCCCACTCACCTGGGGAAAAACACACCAGGTACACAGCAGCAACACACACACAGACACACACAGACGACTTAACTTGGTGCAGCATAAAAGTTGTGTGCACCTCACCAAAATAATAAAAAATATATAATGTTAGGTTTGATTTTTCTCCTTAAAGACACCGTGGTGTACTGTTGACATTTGTGAGAGCTGAAAGAAGCATCCAACTGATAAAAGACTGCATAACTATATGTTTGGGAAAAAAACATGGCAAATCGTTTAGATAATGCCATTCTTTATTCAAATTTACAGTGGACTGACAAGAACGTTGCAAAGTTACTCACTTTAAAACAAAGTAGTTGGTATAAAAGGCTTCTTTTGCATCCGTAACACAGAAAATATTGACCCTTACATTTTCTCTAATGAACACGAAGAGTAGAAATATTCAAATGAAAAATATATAAAACAAAACTGAGGACTGTTTTAAACAAGTATAACAACAACAATAAAAACATCCCTGCATTTTATGCAGCCTTAAATCAGGATATATAAAACATATTAACAGTGTATGTGCCTTGTGTTAAGGTGAAAAACATGTTTTTGATTTTGTTTCTCTAGTTCGATAAGAAGGTTGAGCTAAACCTAAAAATGTGCATTAAAAGGAGTTCTACAGTACTGTGCAGCACCAGAGACTGCTCCAGGTACCGGCTGTACAAGCAGGTCCTCTCTGGTCTTCTCTCTGGACTTCACTGCAGTTCCTTCTGAATGCTGTGAAGGCGACAAAACAAGACATGAGCTCCATCTGCTGTCAGTACAGTTCTCAGTAGGACTGCAACTAATGATTATTGTCATTCCAGATCAGTCAGTAATTTCCCCATCTAATCAAAAACAATATTAATTCAGTCTAAAATGTCAAAACATTATGAAAAATACAGACTGCAATTTCTCAAAATTCTAAATAATGTCTTAAAATTGCTTGTTTTGTCCAACTTACCGTCCAAAACACAAAAATATCCATCAATTTTTAAAAAGAGAAAAAAAAGTCCATCGGCTGACAGCTTATATGGCTAATAATTTCAATAAATCATAGATAGACATCTTCCATCAGTGCTTTTACAACTACTGTGCATATGTTCTGTACAGTGTAATGAGGCGGCGTACCTCTCCAAGTACTCATGGACGTTGTCGTGGCCGTTGTAGCGGGCCAATCCCACCAGGATGCCGGTAGCACAGCGGCCCTCCTTCTTACGACAAAGACTGCAGTTACACATCCCACGGCAGATGGGACAGGACCAAGTCTAGAAAGAAAAAGATCCAAATTTAATGTGGGTGTCCAGCTGTGTTACTCTAATACAAAAGTGAATTGATGTTGAGGTTTTATAAAATTAGAGTTTGAATGGTGCTGAACTGAAGAACACTCAGTTACATCTGTGATTAAGAAGTGGTCATTGATTTGGTGGACTGTACTTCTAGTGACAGTGTCATTAGTACTTAAACTCAAAGACAGCAACTCCCAACAGCAAACAAGACAAGGACACAATTCAAACAGGTGCCTAAAAACCATGTTTACTGAGACTATGATAAGCACAAGGTACATTTAATTTGTACTGTAATCTATGTGTTAGCTTCTGTTAGCACAGCAGCCCCAACTGTAAAAACAACAAAAGAGTGTATTTGTCTACTCTCTCCTTGTGTTTAGTTTCCCTTGTTAACGGAACACTTTTACTATTAATAAAAATCCACTGGGAAACATTAACCTCTGCACAAAAATCGTCAGCGGTGTTCAAATACACTGCAACGTGCTACTCAATGTCTATTGTGCAATTTACATTTGCTTAACAACTCTGTCTCGTCATACCTGCTAGAACTCCTGTAGGTGGTGCTCTTTGCTTTATGTATTGAGCTATGTTGTTACCCACTGTTCTCTTGACTACTCAGTCCAGCTTTATTATTTTTTAATATTATTTCCTTATGTAAAATGAACGTGTATACACATATTTCGGGGAGATATATTTGAAACACTAGACACTCAAAGATAGTAAAGTAAAAAAAAATTCATTGTATTTAAGCTTTTTAAACTTGTCAGTATTGTCTCTGACCAGTTCATTACCACAGTAGTGAGTGACAGTATTATTACTTTTCCTGCCACATAAGACTTGCATTCAATTGTCCCATCAGTGGGACTTTGCAATAGTTTTAATATAAAGTGACAAGATCCAATAACAAATGAAGAGTATTACTTATAAGCAGATTGTTTTTAATGTGTTTACATTATGACATAAAAATTCAGCCATTTCAAGTTTGAAGAACTGTATTTTTCTTTTCTGGTGTCTTTCAGACTCCCCACATCAAGTTAAGCAAATCCAAAATGAGAGGAATGGAAAATGAAAGGTTTAGCATGTGTTCAGTAGCACTGACCGGGTCGAGCAGCACAATGCGTACATCTTCTCCATAACGGTTCTTCAGGCACGGCCCACAGAACTGACCTTTGGCTCCCACACAGAAACCACTGCGACACACCGTCTTGGTGTCCAGAGTCTTCTGTCTGCACTGGTGACACGAGCTGCCCTGTAAGAAAACACACACACACACACACACACACACACACACACACACACACACACACACACACACACACACACAGAGACACACACACACACACAGAGACAGACACAGAGACAGACACACACAGAGACAGACACACACAGAGACAGACACACACAGAGACAGACACACACACAGACAGACACACATGGTGAAAACCCAGACAGTATAGTCCAGCCCCGACAGCACTAAATGGGTAAAGGCCTGATGTGACTCACATTCTCCTTGTCCCAGATCTTGTCTTTGCTGCGGTATGCTATGTTGTCCAGGTCCTCTTTAGTGATTTCGTCGACGGACCTCACATTATACTGGCTCCTTTTGGAACTGTGGCTCTTCCTCTTTCTCCGCCCATCACCGACATGGTCCTCGTCCACCTGCCCAATCACAACCGTCAGACTGCAGGTAAAACTGGGAGGCCGCAAAGAGGCCATTGCTATGAAGCCAATAAGGTTTTAATACAAAGTTTTACACAACAAACCATAGATTTAAGTTAACCAGACAACCAATTTATGACTATAATTGTGTATTTTAAGTACATAAATTACTTCACTGTAATATCAGGCCAATTTGTTTGAAACACAAAACGTATCTGATTGTCAGTTTATCAATATACAATCAAAGCCTGCTAGAGTGAGCACTGTATTAATAGTGCAATTGACATATAATTAGGAAATTTTAAATAATAACCCATTAACTTTATAGCACTACCCACACAGGTGGGAGCTGTATAGGCTTGTGTGTACACTGTAGAAGTCAGAACACAGTGTGAAGTGTGTGTTGCATATTGTACCTCCACCAGTCTCTTTAGGTCTACAGTCCTGGGGCTTCTGTGGGTGAGTGGCTCGCTCTTTTCCTCCACTGCAAAGTTCTCGGGAGGACGAGCCTTACGGGATGGGTTTCTCCTTTCTGACCCCATCTTTGGTTCAAACTTGCGTTTCCGTGGAGTTGCTTTCTCTGGTGCCTTCTTCTTCTGCAGAAATAAAATAAAGACAGTGTTTGCAAGTGTTTGATTAATTAAGCACACTTGAGGTTTTCACCGTGCTTCATTATTACTCAAAAACGTTATCTAACCCACATCCACAGCCAATAAATGTAAGATAATGTTACAGGTGATTTAAATGAATGTAACATAATGTTACTAGTGATCAATAATCGCTAAACGCTGAGTGCATGTTTCTGTTATATGCTTTAAGAAACTGTTGCTGGTGCATGTACTTACTGGAGGGGTGGTGGGCAGAGTCAAGTCAGCCATGGTGCTCAGATCAGCAAACAGCTTAGCCAACTTAAAGACAACGGAGAGGACCAGAGTCAAAGGACATCCGACACAGGAAGACAGATCACACAGTGTCAGAATATTGAGAAAACCAACCGGTTGTAAGGGTTTATTACCATGGCCTTGTTTTCCTTGATGTTCTTGTCTCGTTTCCTTAGGCTCTGAGACAGGACCTCCTCTTTGTTGTCTTCCTCCTCCTTCTCTTTTTCCTCCTCCTGCTGTTGCTGCTTCATCCTCGGCCTTCCTCTGCCTCTCTGTGAAGAGCGAGTTTCTTTGACTGGATTTTTGACATTTTTCTCCTGTGGTTCCTGTTTGGGGGCCGAAAGTCTTTTGACTGGAAACCTGAGGAGCAATAGTACAAAAAAAAGGTTTTTGTTCCATCACCGGAGAATCAACACAAAGGTCCCTTGTATAGCTGGGTCACAGGAATTAGGAGCTGAATTATGTCAAACTCACAAACATTAGTCCCATATAACCATTAGAATGAGAACAGCTCAATGACATTCGACGTTCAGCTGCAAAGTGGAACACGAGAGGAAAAACAGCTGTAGAACAAGTGTACAGTGTTTTCACATCTAACTGCAGTGAATTAAGACTTTATTTCAACTAATTTGACAACAGGAAATACAGTTACATGGTGATTTGCAAAGGCTCCAAACAAGACTCTGACTCCGGGGAAGATGAGGACACAGCAGAGGAGAACATTGAAGCCAGGAGAGAAGAGGAATGAAGCAGGTAGAGGAGCAGAGAGGCAGCGACAGCACGTAGAGCCAGAGTATTTTCACATCGAACTCCATTAGATGGTTAGACAGCAGAGATGGTGATTGTTGGAACAGTGTAAAGACTAATAAAGAAGGTTTGGTGCGTGTTCTTGTATTTCTGTCAAGTCTGAATGAAGCGTGTTTTAAGATCGGTTAACAAGGTCTTGTACGAGAGAGAAACATAACTTTCTTTTCATTTCTTGACATTTGGCGAGTTTATTGTGTCAACTTGATTCAGAGGTCGTTGCACATAGCAAACTCGCCGCTCATCTCCCAGCTGCAATTAATGGGGTGGTGATTGGGGAGTGTCCTGGCACGGCATATATGCATGCGTTAAAATATCTGCAATCACCTATTGTTGGACTGAGGGTGGCCAGTTAAGGATTCACCCAACCCTAGTTTATATGGCGTACTAATAGTCTGCTTAACGACGATACACAATGCATTTGTGTTGCAACAAACAGACCAGCCTTCTACACATAGATCTGGAGGCTCCAACACACTGGCACAGCTGATCAGAGCCATCACCTTTAGGGTTACAAAAATGGTACAGCAACTAAACTTTTGCTTATTTACTAACTGACAGACAGATACACACCTCAGGGCTACTAAAAGACTCTTCCTCTTTGGGGGGGCCTCCTCGCCATCAGAATAGAAGCCTGTGTCCACGTCGCTGTCCTCCTCAGAATCCACCCTCTGGAAAAAAAAAATCAGAGAAAAGGGCATTCAGTTTAGTGTTTTTAACTGTATAATATCCATCAAATAATACAGCCAGCCAGCAACAGATATTTCATACCCTTTTCTTTAACGGTTTGTTAAAACATCCGTCTTCTTCCTCATCCTCATCCTCGCTGAAACCTTCAAACTCCTCCTCGCTGTCTGACTGACTGAACAGATGAGCCAGCTCCGCAGTGATGAACTTGGACTTGAAACATGGAGCCTGTTGGCAGACATATCACACATATCATATTAAACTTGGTTTGGTGGAATAGATGACATGTTCCATGTGAAGCACTGTGTTAATATCACAACTCAGAACTAAATGTCTGAAGTCAACTAATAAATACTACATGATATAACGGACTGTGACTGTTTTTGTAAGGTGCTGCAGATATCATGGAGATCAAGAGCTGCACAGTTTCTCGGTCATCCATTCGTCAAATCATACCAGAGCTACTGTTTGAAAAAGGTTAAAGGCACCTAGTGGAGTTTTGTTCCTCTCTTGAACGTGCACACGAGGGTGACACAATACAGTCCTTCCAATGGTGTGACACTATTCCAGTGTTTAACAGGTGGCGGTAACACACAAAGATATCATGTTGCAATGAGCCAACAGAGACCGGGAAAGAGAAGACTGCAGGGTAGTAAACATGGTTGAAAACAATGTGGGATTTGCACATTTTATGAGGACGCAAATAAGATAAGATAGACTTTATTGATCCCTCACTAGGAAATTCACTTGTTACAGCTCCAGATATAAAAAATAGAATGAGAGTTGTACCTATGTACAAATGAACTGAACACCTTTTCTAGACCACAAGGATTGATACAATGCATTTTGGTGAGTAAGACTGAATGTACCAGAACTTATTTTAAGCCACAGGACAATTTCTTAGATCCATTTTCATACTTTACACCAGAGGGAGCACTAGTCCATCAGTGGACACCCTTGTTCACCAAGTGAAAGCTGTGGGAACAATGAATTTAGTTCAGCTGTGTCACTGTGGAGCTCGCCAGGATCAGTAGAGTTGAAGCATTATCTTGTATTGTATCTAGTATTGAAGTAATCTTGTCCCCTCCACATCGGCAGATACCAAAGTAAACCCGAGGCTGCCTAATCACTACAGTCCTGTGCAATTTCTCAGCCACGGCAGAGCAAGAGCAATGGCAAAGTGAAATGGAAAAGGAACAGACACTTAACCTTCGTGTTTCATTGGAGATCCCAATGCTTGTGTGTGTGTGTGTGTGTGTGTGTGTGTGTGTGTGTGTGTGTGTGTGTGTGTAAATAAAAAGTCAACCATTTCTTACACATCACTTTTCTCCCCCTTTTCTTATGACCTAATTAAAACCCAATATGTGGTTACCCTTCGGTAATTTTGGGATGCACATTTCATGAAGGTGATTTACGGAAATTATATTACAGTATTGTTATTTCACAAAATACTATGATGTAATATAGGCTGTGGCTCAGAGGTAGAGCGGGTTGACGGTTCGATCCTCTCGCCGAATGTCGAAGTGTTGTTGAGCAAGATACTGAACCCCAAATTGCTCCCTGTGTGTGTGTTCTGGTGATCCATCAGTGGGCCAATGGGGTGAGTGTGGCATGTACTGTACAGCGTGGTTGAGAGACTAGAAAGACGCTATATAAAGTGGGGGTTTGCTTTTTAAAACAAAAGTCATATCCACACCATCACAGATATAGACTATATAATTGTATTGTATTTCACCAAATACTGTAACAAGGGTCAAAGAGCCAGAAAAGAAACCAAATTGTAGCAGGTTTTATAAACATATCATCACTTCAAAATCATCTTTATAAACATTCCTCATACAACTAGCTAAAGTCACAATGTAACAAGCTGATACACTAACTGGTTACATGTTCTTGTTTCATGCATTAAGCTCAAGTGTAAGCCTAGGGGACTGCATTGTTAGGCCCTGACTGAGAAATATGAGATTTTAAAGAGTGTAAAATAGAGTTAAGTTGTGTCTGATCCATGTAGTTGATGTTCCTGGTCCCACTTGTTGACATCTATTTATGACATCTTGTGAACCATCCCCTCCAGCCCCAAGGGGTGTTGACCTCTGACCTTCCAGGAGGAAGGCGATATAGATTGGACCCAGTTACCAAAGCTCCCGAACAAAACACTGACCGTCCTTTACTCTGAGCATTAGCTTAGCATTTAGCCAGTATTTTGATCACCTGAACCGTGATGTGAAGATCACGTGTCAGGTAGTCGGTTAACCAGGTCAAAACAAAGACGAAAGACGATTTTGTTGTGCAAATACATACTATTATGAGATGATACCTGCCTTACAGACCTGACTAACTAGCTACAGCCAAAGGTCGCCTTATTCGGAGGAGAAAGTTGTGAATGCATCTTTACAATGGAGCAGATTCAGGCCGGGGGCCAACAACGCTGCATGTTAACAATGGAGGTCCTCATTGTGACTTTTCTTCAACACAAATACCAACGTAGACTAGCTACATTTACACGCACTCCTCTGCCGCTTACCTTGGACGTGAGGGTCATTTTATCTCCGTTTTGCGGCAAATTCCCGTCCAACACAAAGTTTTGTTTCGTTGCATGAAAACCAATGAGAGAGGTGGATTTAAAAAACTAACCGCTAGAGAAGCCTGCTGATTGAAAGAGTAGGGGTTTTCGTGATGGTCGGTTTGAACTCAAATGTGTTTCTGAAGCCAATAAAGGTAATTTCGAGATTCCGCTAACAGTTAGACGCTTAAAAAAATCATCGCTCTCTTCCATTGTTTAATAAAAGTGTTTCTCTCTATGTTTAAGAGTATCTCTTCCGAGTCCCCTCCCCCCCTCCGCACCCATAATGGTGCAGTCCGTCCGTTCGCGCGAAAACTGCATATGGGCGTGGTAATCTCCGAGACAAGAACCCGCCTCCTCCGTACTTTACCACACTGTTACCTTTAGATTAGATTACTTTAGATTTGTGGATTTGATGTCTGTTGTCGCCTGTCTGTGTCTACCATTGTAGGCTATTATAGACACAAATGTTTCTGTATAATTAACAGTTTAAACCGACTTTAAAGATGTACTATTTTGGTGTAATTGTACAAATTTGGTACTTGTACAGAATATTTTCCAGAGTCTGAGAGACTGTGGGCCTTGGAAAAAGGGCGATGGCTTACCTGTTGCTGTTTAGTTAGGCTATTTGTTCCCATAGACACTCAAGCTAAGATAATATTGCTGTTTGACATAACAGACTACACCAAAAAAGTCTTATTAGCAGTAAAAGCAACAGTAAAATGAACCAAATCACACTCATTTAGACTATTCTATGTCGTTTCGATATGATAACTAATCTAAAAACATCTCCCGCTTTGAAGACCTCTGATCTACTCTATTACAATTTATTTAGTTTGGTTGAGTGTATCAGGATCCCCGTAGATATTCTTCAATGGGGTCCACATTAAAGCTGCACAATATGGTGAAAACATCATATTGCGATTATGTTGACGAATTCTTCACGATTATGTGGGAATAGTTATTTTTGCTTCATAAATTTAATTTTCACAAAAAAAAAACAATTAAAATGATGATGATATCAAATGTTTGGGGGTCTGTAGCAAACAAACAGGTTGTGTAGACCAGGGCACCTCTGCAGCTCTACAGTGTTTCATTATAATGCTGTTCTGACACACATTTGACCTTTATCAGAACATTACAGCTCTTGTGATTTGCATATTGGTGTGACATTTTATGATTTTGATAATATTTTGATTAATTGTGCAGCCCTAGTCCACATCAGCTCATATCCCTCATTTCCACTTCATCCTCCACTGATTTGTCAGAAGCCTGCTGGGTTAAAGACTTGTCAGGATGACTGCAAAATGATAGGGGTTTGCAGCATCAGGAAGCCATAGTGCTGCACCCTGGGTCTTAACCACTACTGACTTTATCTCAACACACACACACACACACACACACACACACACACACACACACACACACACACACACACACACACACACACACACACACACACACACACACACACACACACACACACACACACACACACAGCATGGCAGGGAGTGCTTACTGCTTCTCAGCTGGAATAAGCCGGGATGAGACAGAGGCAGCTGTTCACACATTGCAAAATTGTTCTGTCTCCTTCTCCCCTGCTACCACAAAGTCTCTACAATTAGTCTTTCAAATTGAAATGGTGTCCTCTCTTTCTGTCATTCCCTCTCAGTGTTCCCCTCTTTTCTGACCCTCACAATAACATTTCCTACACATCCAAAGGTCTTATAACTGAGGCTGATTCTCTTGTTTTGGGCCATTTCAGGGATAAATGATTTAAATGTTGTAAAACTGTTGTGTCGGGGGTGATCAATGTCCATCAGTAAACATCACTGAAGGATTATGAAACAAAACTTGAAAGGTGTAAATAAGTTTTTAGCACTTTTGACTTGTCAGCCATTTGAGAATGTATTCAACGTATGTTTACTTTCTTAATTATTTGTAAAAAATTTACTTTTTCTCGCACAAAAAGAACATGTTCACATCACATCTTGTACTCAGAAAGTTACAATGGTATAGTCTAATGACACAACCTGTCTGGTAAGTCTTTGAACTAGAGATATTTTGGTTTCTGCTTCATAAAGGTCTGGATTTTTTCTAACTCACAGCAGAATGCGCTTATTCAGGGTTTTTATTAAACCAAGTGCCAGTATTTAGTAGATTATGAAAAACTTAACACGCACACACACACACACACACACACACACACACACACACACACACACACACACACACACACACACTGGATGACTGACAGCTGGTGCAGAAATGCAAAAACACAAAAAAATTAAAGAACCTGCAGGGCATGGGAATCTGTGGATTTAAATGTCTAAAATGATCTGTATTTTGCACAATCAAGGTTTTAATTATTATTACATATAATATTTATATTACTTTTGAGATAGGTGTGGAAATATTCCATTTGGTTAACTGCTGATTACCTACAAAAACAGTCCATATTCTTAAATAAAATCAAAATTACTATTTTCTACAATTGTTAAAACTATCATAGTGATCTGGCAACTGAAAGACTGTAATAGGCCTTAAAACAGAAAGAAAGAAAGAAAAAAATCAAAAGATTGAGCAAACTTTGCTTATTACAAGCAATGAGAACAAGAAATGAGTGTTGTGTACATTCATTAAAATGAAGGTTAGTGAAATTACTTTTTTACTCATAAAAGGATAGATTTGTATGTTTATTGTGGAGGTCGAATGCAGTCACCAGGTTGAATCAGACATATAACTATCTCAGTTGTTATGGACAGGTTATGCGAGATGCACAAACAGAAGGATACATATCAGAACACTGGCCATCATTCCATTTCATCTCGTTTTCATAGTTGTTTAAAACACAGTGTTCGTTGCCTCCAGTGTTGTTTGGCTCTCGAGTACCCCAAAAGACAAAATCCACTGCACAACCATCAGACCACATCCATCTGCCTTCTTTATGGATGTCGCTGAGTCCGATCCACGTTCGTCCCTCAGCGTGGTCAAAGTTCTTGATCAGGGATTTGACGAAAATCTCTTCCTCCAGACTGTGGATAGACACCAGGTTGGCTTTCTCTGACACACAGTGGAGCTCTGCATCAGCCCAGTTCAAACGTGTGGCAACGTACTTGTAGCAGCGGCCATTGAAGCTGTACCAGAACATGGGACAGCTGCCACGCTGTAGCTTCACTGTGCGGTCATCTGAAGGACACACAGCACCCAGCGTGAGACTGAACAAGAGGAGAAACAACAACATGTTGGTGTCAGAGTCTCTGTCACAGGTGTGTGGGATCTAAACAGATGACATGCTGCTTTCTTTTATATGCTTTGGAAGAGGTGGCTGCACAGTTAGTGTGATATTATTGGTCAGCCACATTTGACATGTATCTGAACATAAGTAAAAAGAAAAATCAGCTTGGATAAATCCTATAATTTATTCAAATAATGTATAAGGTGTAATAATCTTTTTGCATTTATACCAAAGGTCAAAAGTGGTGTGTGTTTTGCGGAATAAATGAAGGTTTTTAATAAAACTTTTCACCATGCTTTGCCAATGAGTGCCAGAACAATGTTTCTTTTATGTGACCATGGCCCGGAAATGTTGGTGATAAGTGGTCATAGTCCATCTTTGAAAGATAGTTTTTAATGTAAAAGTTCTGTTTAAAAGCAGGTTTTCACTCTCAGACACTTTGTTATAGTCACATGCTGGTAGTTTACTTGTGATTACAACAGCTGTGATACCTGTGCTGCTCCCATATTTATCTAATACACATAGACAGAAGAGCTTTTTTAATTTTTTTATTTGCAACTGACATTTATAACACAAGGCTCTTCCTCAGACTAATGATAAAAAAAAAACAGAGAGTCACTATCTTAAATACACACAGTCCATCTGGTCATTACATACCTCACCTGTTGCAAATATTCAGACACTGAAATAGTAGAGAAATCTATAAATATGTACATCACATATGTCAATATTTGCTTTGCCTCCAAATGAAGACATTTTAACTCTTAACTAAAATACATTATTGTGGCACATTAGTTAAGCACTGAATAGAAGAATCTAAAGTTGGCATTAGAAGTAAATTAATTGTTTTATTTTCAAATATTCAGACATTCAGACAACTGTTGGTGTGATGTCATTGCTCAAATGCACTTACAAACACTTGTACACAACTACACAGTATCTGAGCATGAGCCAAAGAAGAACACAAGCTTGTTAAAACAGTGAATACACCCTCCTGTTGGTTTCCTGCCCATTACAGCATTTGAAACCAGAGGATAGAGATGGGCATAGTTGCACTGACTTGTTCTTCTGCTGCCCTCAAGTGGCCACAAACACAACAACTACTTTTACATTCCAGCAACGCAGCTTCATACCACAAACATATTTTCTTCCCAAGAATGCCCTTCCACATTGTTGAACTAATGAAGAAGTTATAGTAACTTTTGTCACATCAGATATGTATAGATAAACAATATATTACAATAAATATCTAGTATAGCACAATTATTCTGCTCTTTGAACACAGTGGGCAGAGGTGTGTTTTTGCATGTCTGCGTCATTTAAAATGTCTACCACAAGGCCTTTGACACTTGAACAGATATATGATATAAGAACAGACCATGGCTCTGATTTATCTACTCCAGACAATGACCGTATTTCAATCAGGAGAGTCTTTTTTTTAAATTAACATATATATTTAATTGATACGTGCACAGTGAAGATGAAGAAAAGTCTTTAGACCCCATTGTGACATCATTGTATTTGAAGGGATTGGTGAAGCCATGATTTGTAAAGGAAACACCCTGATGGAGTCTAGAAACTAGTGGTGGTGATGGTGGTGATGAAGGAGTGGAGGGTCGCAATGATTTGACTGAAAGGACATTGTCTGATAGTCTGATTGGTTTGACTGAAAGAGTAAACACTGTCAGCTGATTAGAAAGGGGAGTGAGAGAACTGTGAATGAATGAGGCAATGGAGGTGTTCCTTATAGAACTTACACTGAGCTTCATATAATTAATGGAAAGAGCTTTCTGGGTCTGTGAAGTGAAGCCTAGATGTGTCTTAAACCTGCATTCTTTCTAATGGGCAGCAGGAAGAGCCCCATTGGCATAGGCAGTGCTCATCATATGTGAATCAATATTATGTTACTGCATTGCCTATTTCTCATTTTCATGCGAAGAAAAGATAAGTACCACTCAGAGGGTTGTCAGTGCCTTTTACTCTGGCACTGAGCTTTTAGTTAGCAGTGAAACCACATATAGATGAGTCTACAATTACAGGCCCACTACTGTACATAACATTTGGAAGTATGAGACCTACTCTGTCCTTTGGCACCTGTATGGTATATGTATTAGTCTGGATTTGTTTAGTACATTGGATGGAGTAGTCAGGGAAATAGGTTCATTTCTTTATATCTATTCTACCCATCTATTCTGGCCATATCAAAATTAATTGTATCTCCTGACAAGGAACCAAAGACCTGTTGACATTAAGGCTGAGGTTAGTAATCACTTCGTCTGCATATAGTTCAGTCTCACGTTTTATACATTTTATTTGGATTCCCACTACCTATCACACTGATGCATTAGCATCACAGTCATCAAATGTGTGTTGTCCAACGCTATTTTCTGATGTCTTTTCAAGAGATCTAAACGCAGATGTCACTGTAGTCATTGCACATATTGAAACAGGGTCCAGGAAGTGGTGGGTTTGAAGATTTGAAAATAAATATTTTAATGGAAATCAAAATTCTATTTGAATTTGTATAAAAGCCATAACAACATTATAAACATAATAAAAGGTTTTATTCATACTTACACCTTGAGAAAGCATCTCTTCAAAACTTTATTAACAGTTAAATCACTTTTCTTCTAAATCTATAATTTTTTTAATCTGTCACTAAGGAAAAAAGAAAGATATCAAACATTCATTCAAAATTCATGAATATGAAGGTTAATGGAAAGACTTCTATACATACACTTGCACATTTGTATCTGTATTGTGCCGTCTCAATGCATTACTGAACAGCAACTGGTGGAAATTTACCGAGCTGAATCAGAAACAACCTTCTCAGTTGCTAAGGACATATGCGAGATGCACAAACAAAAGCGAGTTGCCCAGGACATTTTTCATCATTCCATTGCAGCTCTGAGCCAAGGTTTGTGTGTCCACAGTGTTCACGTCCTTTATAGTTGTTGGGCTCTCCTTTCCTCCACAAGACAAAGTCAAGTGCAGACCCATCAGACCACATCCATCTGCCTTCTTTATGAATGTCACTGAGTCCAATCCAGGTCCATTGATGAGCAGGGTCGAAGTTCTTGATCAGGGAATTGACAAAGTTATGTTCCCGCAGACTGTGGATAGACACCAGGTTGGCTCCCTCTGACACACAGTGGAGTTCTGCATCAACCCAGGACATACGTGTGGCAACGTACTTGTAGCAGCGGCCGTTGAAGCTGTACCAGAACATGGGACAGCTGCCACGCTGTAGCTTCACTGGTTGGACAAGTGATGGAGACACAGCACCCAGAGTCAGACCAAACAAGAGGAACAGGATCATGTTGGTGTCAGAGCTTCAGTCTCTATTTAAGTCTTTGGAGTATCTGATCGGCACTGTTGGACGCTGTCAATAACCTTGCAGGAACAGTTGAAAAGCCACTGTCTTTTATACGCTTCAGAGAAAGTGTGATATCTGTTGGTGTGACATCATTGGTCAAATGTAGGGGTGTGTCTGCAATGAATCACACTGTTGCTCAATTCAGTTTTGCTGCTGCACTTTGCTATACCTACAGCTCATGGTTGCTAATATTAGTAAACTTTAGGTAAATATAGCTTTATAACAGACAGATAGTTTTCTGACTTTACCACTATTTTCCACTTGGACTGCCATTGCATTAGCTTAGCTTTTTTATCTAAATGCTAAATTACTGTTTGGCTCAATGCTAAACAGCTAAACAGTTATTTGGAATTTAGTTTTGTGATATAACTGGATAAGCCACAGTCACTGCTGTTCAAAAAAAAGGTTACATATTTGCTTTTTGACTCATAATCCACTCATTATCTTCACTGAAAAACAAGAATCTCAAGACTACCATGTAGCCTCAAGCAACAATTCCAGTACAATAAACAAACTGGGTGGTAAAAATTAACCAGGACAGGAAAACAAGGAAATAAAAGACAATCAATAACTGTTCAATAATAATAAAATGGTTGTTTGGACTTCAGGAGAACTCTAGTGTTTGTTTTTTTATGATACAATTATGTTTCTGTTGTATCATAATGATGCTTAACAACATTATCACAATATCAAACGAAATAGGCCTGAGCTATAAAAAAGAAAGCTTATATACTATTCCTCACAAATCTACTTCTGATATCATAAAGATGTTGTCGGTTCCTTTTTTTTTGACACTGAACTTTTCATTGCAGATGTTTTGGTGGAAATCACCAATAATTTTGTGTATGTGTAAATGAAATAACATAATTATTATCCCCAAGCAATCCTTATTTATTAAAGGTGCAGTATGTAACATTTAGGAGGATCTACTGGCCGAAATAGAATATAATGCTACCAACACGACCAACATTATCACCAAGGCCGTCATGCCAATTTGTTTAAGCGCATAAACATCCGCAAGGCATCTGGGCTAGATGCATCCTGGGCCGGGTGATAAGGGTGTAACGCAGCTAGCTGGTGTGTTCACAGACATATTCAACCTCTCCTTTTCCATACATGTGGTCTTCTTCTGATTCAAGCCATCCACTATTGTTCTGGTACAGAAAAAATGCAACAGATCTACAGACATCGGCATAGCCTCAAGTCTCCACACCGACCTCACCCACCTGGAGAAGAGGAATATGTGAGGATGCTATTTGTCGTTATAAGGAGTTCGGTCTAGACCTGCTCTATTTGAAAAGTGTCCTGAGATAACTTCTGTTATGAATTGGCGCTATACAAATAAAATTGAATTGAATTTGTCACAGGCCTTGGGCTCAACCCACAGCTCCAACTTGGTGGTCAAGTTTGATGATGACATCAGAGTGATACGCCGGAAGAAGTCATCAACCTAACACTGTGGTGACAGAAGAACAGCCTGACTCTCAATGTCAACACAAACCAAGGAGCTGATCGTGGATTACATGAGGACAGGAGAGAAGCCGGACCCCATCACCATCCGAGGGTCTGCTGTAAAGAGAGTCAGCAGCTTCAAGCTCATTGGTGTTCACATCGTAGAGGACCTCACTTTGGATGACCAAACTGAACATGTGGTGAAAAAGCAGCAATCCTGTGGTCTTTTAAAACAGTTAAATATGAGAAATTACCCCCATGACTTTATTCATATCCTTCCAGACCTTGATAGACATACGAAGTATTAAATTTTCTACTGATTTAGAATGAAACTTCTTTTAGCTTTTGAGCACTACTATGACCAGCTATATAACATTTGGAAATGGTAGACCTCCTCTTACTCTGCCAGCTTTAAGATATGTACAGTACATATAGATGCAGGACTCAATGTGACATTTGTCACTGAAAAAAATCTAAAGGTCAATTGTTTTTACAGTGAACTGAAAATGTAATTGAATTGAAATTATCATTATCTGGAACGAAAACATCATAGTCCACTGGGAAACGTGCATGAGGAGTGTTTGAATAAAAATTAACCAGGAAGCTCCTATATAGTTATATTTTTATTGCATCGTAACAATACAACGTTATCACAGTGTCAAACAAAAATAGGCCTAAGCTATAAAAAGACAGACAGACAGACAGACAGACAGACAGACAGACAGACAGACAGACAGACAGACAGAAAAAAAACACCCCAAACTATAAACAGAAAACAAAAATGCCACCCCTCCCTCCCGGGTACAATAACACATCCTCATATTAGGGACATTCGCTGTTAGTTACCAGCACTCCATCCGTGCAATCAGAAAAAAACATGCATCCCAGAGAAACGGAGAGGTTCTATCAAATCACTTAGAAAGGCAATGATTGATGGGAAGGAATCATTTAATAAGGTCTTTCAGTGAATCAGCTGCAGAGCACCAATTCTTTATAACTGGACTCACTAGGTCCATTTGTTGACAACTCCAGATAATAACATGTAGAAGTGTGAGGAGCCAGTGACTGGTGGTAAGGGAGGGGGCTTCCATCGTACAGCTATCATCTTTTTATCAGGCCAGCTCGTAGGACGTGCATCTTAAGCTAAGTGATATTGAGCTTTGATAGACCATTTCTCACTGATAGCAAGTCAGACATAAACAACATAAGGGATCATTTATCATTTTCATACAGTGGAGTCTGTTAGAAATGTTCTATAAGCACAGTTAAAATGAAAAAATGTTTTCCATTACACACCAAATAAAAAAAAAAGTTGACTAAATTTTAGTTAACTAAAATGTGTGTCATACGCTACGTCCTGACCTGACCTCAATAGCAGTGACTTCTGGTCTTAAATCTCCCTGGCTAGAGTAGTTATGAATATCAAATCCCCAGAAATTGAGGAAAATAGAGAATTTAATAGTGTATGGACAGATTAATTGTCTTTCACCATCAACGCTACTGGCTTACTTCTACGTTTGATCTGCGATTAGGGATGAGCATTATATGGCTCAAATATGTGTTGTGGCTCCAGATGGATTTTTATTTTCATTTTTGGCTCAAAATGGCTCTTTTGATAGTAAAGGTTGCTGACACCTGTGCAAGACTAAACACCATCTCAGTTGAAATCCAGGTCTAAATCTGTCACGTCTCCTGAGTACATTCTTCTTTTCTCATTGCTTAACTTATCTTATTATGTCCATTACTGCTCTGTTAGCTATTCTCAAAACATGAAACAAAACTGTGAATGAATGAATTATAAATATCTCAATGTGTCCAAGATCAATGAAATGTGATTGAGAAGTGTTTGACTAAAAATGAACCAGGACTCTAAAATGAAAACAAGGAAACGAAAGACAAAAAATAACCGTTAACCACTTACCAATAGTTGTTGAACTCTAGTTCTTGTTTTCCATTTAATTATAGTTTTATGGGATCATAACAACACTTATCTAACTATCTATAAGCTATAGCTATAAAAAATACAGAAAAACAGACAAACATAAAAAAGTTTATGGATTACCCTTACTGATATAGACAAATCAACTTCTGATGTCTAGTCTACAGTAATGCCAGGAACATTTCAATCCAATGTGTCCTTCACCCTTTCCAAGTCACCATCCAAGGGTCTGCTGTAAAGAGAGTCAGCAGCTTCAAGCTCATTGGTATTCACATGGTGGATAGCAGTGACTTCTGGTCTTAAATCATTCTTCTTTTTCTCGTTGCTTAACTTCTCTTAATATTATGTCCATTACCGCTCTGTTAGCTATTCTCTAAACATGGAACAAAACTGTGAATGAATGAATTATAAATATCTCAATGGGTCCAAGACAAACTGTATCCTGTGTTGGGACCACTGAGACCTTTAAATATAAATTCTTTCATTTGGTGTGACCCTACCGGCAAATTCATATAGTGTGTTTTGTATGTTTTGCGTTTATTATATTTTTAATAAATGCTTGTGTTTATACATGCTGGCGTGTTTAATATCATCCAAGAATGGGTGATACCAACCTTTTCTATGTAGAAATTTCAAATTAATAGTTAAGTGTATTTTATGAGAATGAATCACTCAATTATTGGCTGTCATTTCCAAGGGTGGTGGCCCGAGGAACTTTAGTATTAGTTAAGTTATTATTTATCATCTTTGATAATTGAACATTTTGATTACACTAACACAGTGTGGTGTACCTTCAAACCCCAACCAATGGTGCCGCTGAGTTAACCATAGTACCAACAGAGTGTAAATTAGTGTGCTCAAAGATAAGACAAAAATGTTTTGGTGGAAATCCAAAAGTATTTTGAACTTGTTTAAAAGACATAACAACGTTACTGTCATCAAAGAATACCTTTATTCATGAGTTATATCTGAGATAGCATTTTTTCTATTCGTTATTCTGAACAGTTAAATGACCTTTTCTTCTAAATGTATAACATTTTCTATGGCTCATTGAAGAAAAAAGAAAAATTTGAGACATTTATTTGACATTTGAAAATTAAAGCTAATGAAATTATTTCTGTATACATACACATGCACATTTTTATCTTTATCTTTCAGTCCCTGAGTTGAATCAGAAAAAAAACTCTTGTTTGCTAAAGACAAACTGAGCGGTTTTCACAAACAAAAGTATGTTGATGAGAACACGGAAAATCATTCCATTTAAAATTTGTGCCAAGGTTTGTGTGTCCACAGTGTTCAATTCCTCCAGCGTTGTCTGGCTGTCCTGCATCCCAATGGACAAAGTCAACTGCAGACCCATCAGACCACATCCAGCCTCCTTCTTTCTGAGTGTCGCTGAGTCCAATCCAGGTAAATCCTTGGGCAGGGTCAAAGTTCTTGATCAGGGAATTGACAAAGTTATGTTCTTCCAGACTGTGGATAACCACCAGGTTGGCTCCCTCTGACACACAGTGGAGTTCTGCATCAGCCCAGGTCATACGTGTTGCGA
>NW_026136723.1:14298050-14321020 GCF_905237075.1 Dicentrarchus labrax
ATGTATTTGTAGCAGCGGCCGTTGAAGCTGTACCAGAACATGGGACAGTTGCCGCGCTGTAGCTTCACTGGATGGACATCTGATGGAGACACAGCACCCAGAGTGAGAACAAACAAGCAGAGGAACAACAACAACATGTTGGTGTCAGAGTCTCAGTCTAAGTCTTCAGAGTATCTGATCTGCAATGCTGGATGTTATCAGGAAATTGCTTAAACAATTCAAAAGCCACTTTCTTTTATATGCTTCAGAAAGCGTGTTGTGTCCAGGGAGTGGCTTGGGATGGCACAGGTTACACTACTGAAATCTGATTGGCTATCTTCCCTATCAGAGGTGGGACCTAAATGTGGAATAACTGTTGTGTAATTTAGTCTCAAACCTGAGAGGCAGCTGTGCATGGAATAACATTAAGCCTCCCAAAAATGTTAAAACGTTAAAAACATTTTTGCTGTAGGAAGCTAAAAAGTTACCACAGTTTTGATTTTCCTCAAAAGGCCACAAAACATAATAACTTTTATTCTCAAGGATGCACTTCCACATTGTTGAACCTCTGAACATTGGACATGAATTTCTGTCACCTCAAACATACATAATTAAACAATATATTACAATTAGGGATGTCCTGATCAAGATTTTTTAGCCCCTGATTCGATCCAAGTTGTTTAATATTGAGTATCTGCCAATAGAGTCCCAGTCCAAGACTTGTTTTTGAGTTCTTTAGATAATACAGGCACACAGTGCACGCTTCAGCTGTATTAAAGTTATTTAAAAACAATCCAGTGTATATGCTTGATGACTGAATAGCTTTGCATTGCATTAAGAAAAAAATGTTGCATCAAAGCTGTTCCTTAATTTTAATATGTAAAAAGTATCAAATAATAACAAACCCTCTCTGTAATCTGTTTGGCCTTGTCACAGTCTGGAGGGAGTTTCTCTCTTTTCCATAGTCAGAGGAAAACAACTTATTTATCTGTTTGGTCGTCAGTGCCAGCAAGAGGCTAGTTTTTAGTTTTTAAGTCAGCTCACGGCACACATCTTTCATAAACCTGCTTATCAGAGAATGCTGACCAATCGGCACATTTCCAAAACCCACATGGCAGGCTGACATTGCAGCCTAATAAACTTTAATGGTGGAAAAAGCTTTACCATTGTCCAGTAAATGCTGCAGGAAGCATAACACACCTGGAACAGAACTTTGACAACGCCCTCAGGCTTTGAATAATCTCAATCACCCTCAACGGGAGACTTGACTCTTTTAAATTCACCCTTTAATGTGCCATAGATCCTGAAGAGCACTGGCCAGATTTTTATTCAGGGAAATGTTTTCATATATTGAAAGCGAGGCTGGGTGTTCCTATGAATATAGGCTACAGTGAGTTTTTTAAGGTGCTGTACAAGCAAATCATATTGTCTACTCTGTACAGTGACAAAGAGTGTACAGTAACCTACTTAATTCAATATTGAATAGGCTACTGTAGCCTACACTATAAACAAATGGTTTTGCTCTTTGCTCATGGCAGTTGTGACAGTCATTTTAACATGTCAGCAGGCAAGCTTCACTCATTCCAGGATGTATGATGCTTTGTCCTATAGCCTACTTGGAACATGTTTTGAAATGGATCTATAGTAGCCTATAGAAATTTGCTCATAACAGGCCGGCTGGAATACAAAGCTAACTCTCTCTCAAATGCACATTCATGGAAGTCTTGTATTGTCATCCCAGGACAAAAACACAAATAATGCTGTAATGTAATAATATACATCTTTAAATGCACAATAATGAGTCATTCAGAGACTTATTAAATGTTTTTATTATTTAATTACACAGAAACCACATGGCTAAGTACAGCAATGTGAGAGTTTCATACATGTTGGTTGGATCACTCTTCAGGAGGTGTCCTTACTCTACCAGTAGAGAATGCTTTCCTGAAATTAGTGAGTAAGTAGAGTATACTTTCCCTGGAAGTACAGACTAAAAAAGGGTTAGGGGAAAGTCCTAGAGGAAACACTGCATATATTTTGGAGAGGGGGGTCGAGTATGTGTCGTGTAAGTGTAAACAGTGAGTAACTTTTATCTGAGGAGCACACGTCATAATTGTGAAGGGTTTTTCAGTTGAGCTTCACTGACTGCACAGTGTGCAAATTTGTTTCATTTTTATTTTATTTGGCATGGACACAGTATTTTTTGTACCAGATCATGGCTAGAGAAGCTTAGTTATTTTCATATGTAGTTCCCGGGTGAATAACACTTTATAATGAGTACACACTATAAAGCATTAGTTAAGCATGAATAAATACTGAATTCATCATTTATAACGCATGAATACACATTAGTATGTAGTTTATAAACACAGTTAAAAATGTTTTATTCATCATTGATAAGCACATTAGTTATGGATTAGTAAATACTGAATTCATAATTTATAAAGCCTGATTCTGCTGTAAATAGCCATTACTATGTGGTTTATAATCACAGTTATAAATGTCTTACTCTTCATTGTACTGTACATTTCTGCATGCACTTGCACATCTACTATTCAGAGATGTATTAATGATTAGTGACTGTTAGCAGATGTTCTATAAAACTCACAACAAATTCATTTTCTAATGATGGCCTATAAACAGTTATTAATGCAGGAATTCACAGTTACAAAGCACTTACTACTCGTAAATTAAGTATTTTGCACGAGCTCATCTAAAGTGAGCACTATCTATGGCTTATTAAGCATTTACAAATGAGATATAAAGGCTGACAATGCCTCGAGACTCACAAAATGTTCAGTTATCTTAACAGACAAAGGAGAGACACAACACAAAGGGATATAGAACATATTGTATTGATATTTACTGCAACTTCCCAACATATTGTATGAAGACGAACAAGGGTGGTTTATGAACACATGCTATTGTTGTGATCTTATCTGTTTGGGACGTGTACGTTGAGCTTGCAATCCCGCTCTCAGCACGTCATCAACGTGATGACGGTGGGAGGTGGGATGTTACGTCATATTTATGTTAACTCTCAGAAGTTTCTGACAGTGCAGCCAAGGGGAGCATGGAGAAGCACATTGGAGTCGGCGGCCGTCAGCGGCACTAGTGGTGAGTATGTGTCTTTGTTTAGTAGCACACATTATGGTTGAAAGATAACGTGTATGAAACCCTCACATTGCTGTACTTAGCCATGTGGTTTCTGTGTAATTAAATAATAAAAACATTTAATAAGTCTCTGAATGACTCATTATTGTGCATTTAAAGATGTATATTATTACATTACAGCATTATTTGTGTTTTGTCCTGGGATGACAATACAAGACTTCCATGAATGTGCATTTGAGAGAGAGTTAGCTTTGTATTCCAGCCGGCCTGTTATGAGCAAATTTCTATAGGCTACTATAGATCCATTTCAAAACATGTTCCAAGTAGGCTATAGGACAAAGCATCATACATCCTGGAATGAGTGAAGCTTGCCTGCTGACATGTTAAAATGACTGTCACAACTGCCATGAGCAAAGAGCAAAACCATTTGTTTATAGTGTAGGCTACAGTAGCCTATTCAATATTGAATGAAGTAGGTTACTGTACACTCTTTGTCACTGTACAGAGTAGACAATATGATTTGCCTGTACAGCACCTTAAAAAACTCACTGTAGCCTATATTCATAAGCACACCCAGCCTCGCTTTCAATATATGAAAACAACATAAAATATCTTTCAACAAGAAAAAATAATTAGTTTACTGTAAATGGATAAAGGTCAACAGATGCTCAATGTTCAGCTGTCATGTAATAACTGCGCCACCTAGTGGCTAAACATCAACTGCACTGAAGTCATCATAATTTCATAAGTTCTCATTTTCAAATGATTATGAATACTATTATTGTTATTTGAAGCCGTGTCAGTCTTGACTGTGGGTGATGGGGTCCTCTGTGTCTGCTAGTGTCTATAATACAGTAATATTTTTGTCGACATTATCAAACGGAAGAACTTTTATTTTGAAGAGCACAGGGCAAGGAAGCACACTAGCCAATCAGAGGACCCGCCCACCGACGGAAACAGATATTGAGTGGTAAATTCGTTTTGTTAAGTAAGAACCAAAAAACGAATAAACTTTTTTTGACAAAACGAAAAAACGGCTTGTTTTTTGGTTTCTGCTTGTGTCAATTATTCCCAGAAAACAGACTGATAAAACGTACCTTGCTCATAAACCTCCTTATCAGAAAATGCTGACCAATCGGCGTATTTCCAAACCCACATGGCAGGCTGACATTGCAGCCTAATAAACTATCCTAAACTAACCAAACCTAAAAAAAAGCTTTACCATTGTCCAGTAAATCCTGCAGGAAGCATAACACACTTGGAACAGAACTTTGACGTCGTCCTCAGGCTTCAAATAGTCTCAATCACCCTCAACGGTTGACTTGACACTTTCAAATTTACCCTTTATGTGCCATATAGCCTAAAGAGTGCTGGCGAGATTTTCATTCAGGGAAATGTTGATGAGAACAAGGAATTAGACCTAGAGTCTTTAAACATGAATGTTTTAATGCAGAATCGAGGACCAAGCGGTTCATAAGACAGTGTTATGGTAAAGTGGATCTTCACCAGAACTCTTCAGTACACCATGCTGCAGCACTCAATGTGAAATGTGTCACTGAAGGTCCATATACAGTAAAATGTAAAACGATTATCTATTGGAACCAAAACATTGTAATCCACTAAGAAATGTGACTGAGGAGTGTTTGACTAAAAATGAACCAGGACTCTAAAATGAAAACAAGGAAATAAAAAATAACCGTTAAACATTTACCAACAGTTGATGAACTCTAGTTCTTGTTTTCCATTTAATTATAGTTTTATGGGATCATAACAACACTTATCTAACTATCTATAAGCTATAGCTATACAAAATACAGAAAAACAGACAAACAAACGTAAGAAAGTTCATGGATTACCCTTACTGATATAGACAAATCAACATCTGATATCTATTACACAGTAATGCCAGGAACATTTCAATCCAATGTGTCCTTCACCCTTTCCAAGTCCCTCAGATACATGGGCAAGTGACTCCTCAGAAGGCGCCATAGATCCATAAAGATGTTGGTTCTTTTTATTTTGCCACTGAGCTTTCTACTGGAAAAACCCTAAATAACTCTGGATACCACTGTGTCACAGTAATAGGTCTTTATTGACTTAAAAAAAGAATTTCTGCCTTCTTCTATTGGTAACATTTGCAGTGGTTACAGTAAACAATAATTTATAATAATAAAAGTAATACATTCACTTTCATTACATTTATTCCTATCCATGAAATAAATAAATAGTGCATTGAATAAGATTGCTTTTGACACCTTTAATTACTGTGCTGAGCCTTAATAGGTTATTAATATTTGGGGTTATAGCTATCCCTAAATATAAAAATCCAGAGTTACCATGAACCAAGAAACGGGAAGTGTGGAAAGGTCAGTATGTTATGGCCATATACTCATTAACACACCCACTTATTTATCAAAACAAATTTCATGTTGTGACAAAGCTAAAGGCCTGTATGACTGACTTTAAGGCTGGTATGGATTGATGAGGTTAGTAATAAACAATAAGACGTCATCTGCATGCATTTGAGTTATATATGTAAGAGATCTAATAATATTTCTGCTGTGGCTTCTTACTTGTGTTCTGATTTGGCAGTATACAAATAAAACTGAATTTAATTAAATATAGTTGTTGCTGTCAGATGTCCTTTCATTGTGAATCACCACCACCCTCCTCCACCCCATTCACCTCCAGTTTCATTACTTCTAGTGCCCAAAACCTGCACCTCTTTTCATCATCCAGATCTCAGCATTTTCTTAATTCAGGACACGACGGGTGTCTAGACTACATCAGGGGGGAATTCCACTCCACTCGCTGCTTCTCTATCCCCATAAAACATGAGTCTCTGCTGATTGAACTATTATTATCTATTGCAACAGAAACATCATAGTCCATTGAGCAACATGCATCAGGATTAGTTTGGATAACAATTACCCAGTACTCAAAAACGATAATAAGGATATAAAAGGCAAGCAATAACTGTTAACTATTCATTAACATTTGTTGAACTCTGGCACATTGTGAGACCAGTAGTGTTTGTCTTTCTATACAATTATATTTTTATTGTATCATATCAATGCTTATCAACATCACAGTATCAAACAAAAGAGGACTGAGCTTTAACAAAGAAAACTATAAAAAACTTTAGAACTTTCGAATTAATAGTTTATTGTATTTTATGAGAATGAATCGATCAATTATTGGCTATAATTTCCCTTTTTTAACGGTTGTGGCCCGAAGAACCTTAATATTAGTTAAGTTATTATTTATCATCTTTGATGAATGATCATTTTGATTACACTAACACAGTGTGGTGTACCTTCAAACTATTGTTACCCCAACAAAAGATACCATAGTACCAACAGAGTGTAAATGAGTGTGCTCAAAGATGAGACAAAAAATCTTTTGGTGGAAAAGTATTTTGAACTTGTTTAAAAGACATAACAACATTACTGTCATCAAAGAATACATTTATTCATGAGTTATATCTGAGATAGAATTTCTTCTATTCATTAATCTCAACAGTAAAATGACCTTTTCTGTTAAATGTATTACATTTTTTATTGCTCACTGAGGAAAAAAGAAAGATTTGAGACATTTGGTTGACATTTGAAAATGAAAGCGAATGAAATTATTTCTGTATATATACACATTTTTATCTTTTTAATGCAGTCAGTGAGTTGAATCATAAAAAACATCTAAGTTGCTAAGGACAAACTGAGCGCAATTCACAAACAAAAGTTAATTGATAAGAACACGGATAGTCATTCCATTTAAAATGTGTGCCATGGTTTGTGTGTCTACAGTGTTCACGTCCTAGAGCATTGTTGGGCTCTCCATTCGTCCAAAGGACAAAGTCAACTGCAGACCCATCAGACCACATCCATCCTCCTTCTTTCTGAATGTCGTTGATTCCAATCCAGGTAAATCCTTGTGCAGGGTCAAAGTTCTTGATCAGGGAATTGACAAAGTTATGTTCTTCCACACTGTGGATAGCCACCAGGTTGGCTCCCTCTGACACACAGTGGAGTTCTGCATCAGCCCAGGTCATACGTGTTGCGATGTATTTGTAGCAGCGGCCATTGAAGCTGTACCAGAACATGGGACAGTTGCCGCGCTGTAGCTTCACTTGATGGACATCGGATGGAGACACAGAACCCAGAGTGAGAACAAACAAGAAGAAGAACAACAACATGTTGGCGTCAGAGTCTCAGTCTGAGTCTTCAGAGTATCTGATCTGCAATGCTGGACGTTATCAAGAAATTGCATAAAGAATTCAAAAGCTACTTTCTTTTATATGCTTCAGAGAGCGTGTTTGCACTTTGGTCTGATATCATTCGCTACATGCATGGGTGTGTCCAGGGAGTGGCTTGGGATGGCACAGGTTAGAATTTAGTCTCAAACCTGAGAGGCAGCAGAGCACGGAATAACACTAAGCCTCCCAAAAACATTAAAACGTTAAAAACATTTTTGCTGTAGGAAGCTAAAAAGTTTCCCCAGTTTTGATTTTCCTCAAAAGGCCACGAAACATAATAATAATTTTTACATGCCAAGATCTTTTCTTCTCAAGAATGCACTTCCACATTGTTGAACCTCTGAACATGGGACATGAATTTCTGTCACCTCAAACATACATAAATAAACAATATATTAGGCTACATTTAGGGACATCCCGATCAAGTTCTTTTAGCCCCTGATTTGATCCAAGTTTTTTAATATTTAGTATCTACCGATACAGAATCCCAGTCCAAGACTTGTTTTTGAGTTCTTTAGATAATACAGGCACACAGTGCACACTTCAGCTACATTAAAATTAATAAAAACAAGAGCAATAAGTCAATAAGGAAAAAAGAAAAATCTGACATTGTTCAAAAGCTTTTGGAAACATTTTCTTTGACCCAAAACTGACATGATCTGTGTAAGTATCAAACATAAATATGAAGGTTACTGAAATTATGAGACTTTTATATCTCGAGGTGCTGTGGGTTGTCTTGCATGGAGGCTGCCATTTGGAACCACTCTGTTTCTACAGCAGCCTAGGACAGGCTGTTCCTTTATGTTTTTTTTTTTTTTTTTTCTTAACAGATAATGTAAAAAAATAACAAACCCTCTCTGTAATCTGTTTAGCCTTGTCACAGTCTGGAGGGAGTTTCTCTCTCCAGTGTTTGTGGCATCAGTTAAGCTTTTGCCTGAGTTATCTGAATAAACTGTTTGTATTGTGCTAAATGTTTATTTCTCCTCAGCAAAAGGCAGTGGGTGAAAGGAATACAGTTATAAACTTTAATGGTTGAAAAACTTTACCATTGTCCAGTAAATCCTGCAGGAAGCATAACACACCTGGAACAGAACTTTGAGGGCATCCTCAGGCTTTGAATAGTCTCAATCACCCTCAACGGGAGACTTGACTCTTTTAAATTTACCAGTTAAGGTGCCATATATCCTGAAGAACACTGGCCAGATTTTCATATGAGGAAATGTTGATGAGAACAAGGGATTAGACCTAAAGTCTTTAAACATGAGTGTTTTAATGCAGAGTCGAGGACCAAGCGGTTCATAAGACAGTATTATGGAAAAGTGGGTCTTCACCAGAGCTCTTCAGTACACCATGCTGCAGCACTTAATGTGAAATTTGTCACTGAAGGTCCATATACAGTAAAATGTAAAACGATTATCTATTGGAACCAAACCATTGTAATCCACTAAGAAATGTGATTGAGGAGTGTTGAACCAGGACTCTAAAGTGAAAACAAGGAAATAAAAGACAAAAAATAACCATTAACCACTTACCAATAGTTGTTGAACTCCAGTTAATGTTTTTCTTATTAATTATATTTTTATGGGATCATAACAACACTTATCTACAAGCTATAGCGATAAAAAAGAAAGAAAACCGAAAGAAGGTTTATGGATTGCCCTTACTGATATAGGCAAATGAACATCTGATATCTATTCCACAGTAATGCCAGGAACATTTCAATCCAATGTGTCCTTCACCTTTTCCAAGTCTCAAGATAAATTGGCAAGTGACTCTTCAGAAAGTCCCATAGATCCATAAAGATGTTCTTGGTTCTTTTAATTAAGTAGACAAGGTAAAACATTCACTTTTATTACATTTATTTCTATTCATGAAATAAATAAATAAATAATGCATTGGATAAGATTGCTTTTGACGTCTTTAATTACTGTGCTGAGCCTTAATAGGTTATTTATATTTTATCAATATGTTTAGGACGGGATGCACAAACAGAGGATAAGTAACTGAACATGGGACGTCATTCCATTTCAGATCCTTTTCAAAGTTGCTATGAACATAGTTTTCACTTCCTCTATTGTTGTTTGGCTCTTTAGGACTTCAAAAAAATAAAAAATTAACTGCAACTCCATCAGACCACATCCATCTGCCTTCTTTATGAATGTCACTGAGTCTGATCCAACTGCATCCTTTAGCGTGGTCAAAGTTCTTTGACAAAATTCTCTTCCTCCAGACTGTGAATAGACACCAGGTTGGCTTTCTCTGACACACAGCAGAGTTCTGCATCAGCCCAGGTCAAACGTGTGGCAACGTACTTGTACACCTGCCACGCTGTAGCTTCACTGGATGGAAAATTAAGATAAGATCTTTATTGATCCCCCCTTAGGAGAAATTCAAAATTGACACAGCAGCATAGGGGAATGTAGTGCAAAAGAAATAGTACAGAAGTAGAGGTACAAAATTGATGGAAACACAGCACCCAGAGTGGCAACAAACAAGAGGAACAAGATTATGTTGGTGTAAGAGTTTGAGTTTTTGGAGTAGCAGGTCTGCACTGTTGGATTATGTAAAAAATCTTAAAGAAACAGCTAAAAGACCACTTCTCTTTTTTAATATGTTTTAGGAAGGATGTTTGCACTGTTGATGTGATATCATTGGTCAAATGCACTTGGCAATCACTTTCACCTTCACACAGCTACACAGTGTCTGAACATAAGCGAAAAAAGACCACAAGCTCACCTGGAGCAGTAGTAGTAAATAGATTTGAGATTTTCATCTTAAAAAGTCCAATGAACATTAAGAAGTGTTTGTATAAAAAATAGCCAGGATGCTAAAGGAAAACAGGGAAATAAAAGACACGCAATACATGTTCATTATTCATCAACAGGTGTTGAACTCTGTTTATAAATGATCCATAAATGACTATATGATACAAGTATCAGTTCCACAGAAATGCCAGGATCCTTTTAGTCCAATATCCCATTTCATTTAGCATTATAGTATAACTGTATAAGCCACAGTTTAGTGTTGTAGGGAAAATCCACTCTCAGAATTTATAAATGTTATTATAATCTCAGATACTTTATCTAATATTTGTGAACAGTTCAGTACAGTTCAGTCATATATGTAATAGATCTTATTTAGATTTCCTGCTGTGTCTCCAAATGGCTTCAGCTAGACATTTGATGCCTAGCACAAAAAATAAGACAAGTGGACCTCCCACAATAACTAATGAATAATGATTGTCTGCCATTAACCAGTGCACTGGCCCTGAGTTAATAGTATATCAGCTTAATCAAGTTAATAAATTCCTCCCCAAGACCAAACTTTTTCATATTATTGAATAGGTACTGCTACTCTATTTGATCAAAGTTCTTCTAAGCTTCAAGTGAGATAAAGACTTTGAGCTTGATGAATGTTTGTATGTTAAATGCAACCCATGGGGACACCATCACACACCATGAAACCAGTAATCATAATATCAGAAAGTGGGCCTATCTCTGCATGGAGTCAGATTTACTGTGGTATAAAAAAAGAGACTGATTTTTAAACAAACCAAGACCTCTTCAGTACATTTACGCTACAGGACCCAATGGGACATGTGTCACTGACAAATGTTGAGGTCCATATAATTTACAATACGATGGAAAACTACTATTTTTGGGGGTTTTTATTGCCTTTAATCAATAGTGAAAGCTGAAGATAGACAGAAAAAGGAGGTAGAGAGAGATGATGACACGCAGCAAAGGGCCACAGGTCAGACTCGCACCCTGGGTTGCTGCAGCAAGGAGTCAGTACATGGTGCCAGCTCTACCAGGTGAGCTAACCAGGTGTCAGAAAGCTATGATTATCTACTGGAACAGGCTGGAGGAAATCAGTTGGACCCTCTCTCTCCCTTGGCTTCCACTCTGTTAGGTTTGGTTGAATTTGTTTGTCTTTAGCTTCATTTTTTTTTTTGTTTTGTTAAATAAACATATTTTTGGTTACAACTCATGTGTGTTGCCCACTTCTTTGTGACAGAGGTAAAACTATTATTATCTACTGGAACAAAAACATCATGAACCACTGATAAACGTGCATGAGGAGTATTTAGATTAAAATGAACCACGACTCTAAAATGAAAGCAGGGAAATAAAAGACAAGCAATAACCTTTTATTAATTCATTAACAGTTGTTTTTCTGTACAATTATATTTTTATGGCATCGTAATAATGCTTATCATCATCACAGCATCAAACAAAATAGGCACAAACGAAAGGAAGAAAGTTCATACACAATCCCTCAGTGACTTTATGGGACAGGGAAATCTACTTCCATATAAATGCCAGGAACTTTTCAATCCAATGTGTCCTTCACCCTTTAGACAAAGTCACTAAGTACACCAGGTAGGTGATTTATCAGAGGCCACCATAGATCCATAAAGATGTTGTCAGTTATTTTTATTTTGGCACTGAGGTTTTCATTGGAAAAGCCCTAAATAACTCTTATTCAGGGTGTTACAGTGGCAGGTTTTTCATGGACTCAGTTAAGTAGTACACATATTCTTGTCTTCTTGTAAAAAAGAAAAATTCCCCCTGAATTTTTCATGCAGATAGTATTTATGTGCCTTCTTTACATGGCCTGGATCTTAACAACAGACTCAAAGATATAACATAAAATCTTTTGGTGGAGATCCAAAAGAGTTTTGAACCTCTTTAAAAAACACAACAACATTATTGTCATCAAAGTATACCTTTATTTATGAGTTACATCTGAGATAGCATTTTTTCCATTCATTATTCACTAGAGTTAACATACGTTTTCTGCTAAATCTATAAAATTTTCTATGGGTCAGTAAGAAAAAAAGAAAAATTTGAGACATTTGTTCAACATGCAAAAATGAAAGTTAGTGAAATGATTTCTGTATACATAAACATGAACATTTTTAGATTTATCTTGCAGTCTTGGAAAGTCCTTGAGTTTAATCAGAAAAAAACATCTTAGTTGCTAAGGACAAACTAAGCGAGTTTCACAAACAAAAGTAAACAGCTTAGAACACGGATAATCATTCCATTTCAATTTTGGGCCATAGTTTGTGTGTCCACAGTTTTCATGTCCTCCAGCGTTGTCTGGCTGTCCTGCATCCCAAAGGACGAAGTCAACTGCAGACCCATCAGACCACGTCCATCCTCCTTCTTTCGCTGTGTCGCTGATTCCAATCCACGTATATCCTCGGGCAGGGTCAAAGTTATTGATCAGGGAATTGACAAAGTTATGTTCTTCCACACTGTGGATAGCCACCAGGTTGGCTCCCTGTGACACACAGTGGAGTTCTGCATCAGCCCAGGTCAAACGTGAGGCGACGTACTTGTAGCAGCGGCCATTGAAGCTCCACCAGAACATGGGACAGTTGCCGCGCTGCAGCTTCACTGGATGGACATCTGATGGAGACACAGCACCCAGAGTGACAACAAACAAGCAGAGGAACAACAACATGTTGGCGTCAGAGTCTCAGTCTAAGTCTTCCGAGTATCTGATCTGCAATGCTGGACGTTATCAAGAAATTGCATAAAGAATTCAAAAGCTACTTTCTTTTATATGCTTCAGAGAGCGTGTTTGCACTGTTGGTGTGATATCATTCATTACATGCAGGGGTGTGTCCAGGGAGTGGCCTGGGAATCCACAGGTTACTCCTGAAATCTGATTGGCTATCTGCCCTATCATAGGTGGAACTTAAATTTGGAATAACTTTTGTGTAATTTAGTTTTAAACCTGAGAGGCAGCAGAGCATGGAATAACACTAAACCTCCAAAAAATGTTGAAACGTTAAAAACATTTTTGCTGTAGGAAGCTAAACAGTTTTAGTAAAATGTAAAACGATTATCTATTGGAACCAAAACATTGTAATCCACTAAGAAATGTGATTGAGGAGTGTTTCACTAAAAATGAACCAGGACTCTAAGGTTAAAACATGGAAATAAAAGACAAAAAATAACCGTTAACCACTTACCAACAGTTGTTGAACTCCAGTTAATGTTTTTCTTATTAATTATATTTTTATGGGATAATAACAACACTTATCTACAAGCTATAGCGATAAAAAGAAAGAAAACCGAAAGAAAGTTTATGGATTACCCTTACTGATATAGACAAATGAACATCTGATATCTATTCCACAGTAATGCCAGGAACATTTCAATCCAATGTGTCCTTCACCTTTTCCAAGTCCCTCAGATAAATTGGCAAGTGACTCTTCAGAAAGTGCCATAGATCCATAAAGATGTTCTTGGTTCTTTTAATTAAGTAGACAGGGTAAAACATTCACTTTTATTACATTTATTTCTATTCATGAAATAAATAAATAAATAAAGAATGCATTGGATAAGATTGCTTTTGACGCCTTTAATTACTGTGCTGAGCCTTAATAGGTTATTTATATTTTATCAATATGTTTAGGACGGGATGCACAAACAGAGGATAAGTAACTGAACATGGGACGTCATTCCATTTCAGATCCTTTTCAAAGTTGCTATGAACATAGTTTTCACTTCCTCTATTGTTGTTTGGCTCTTTAGGACTTCAAAAAAATACAAAATTAACTGCAACTCCATCAGACCACATCCATCTGCCTTCTTTATGAATGTCACTGAGTCTGATCCAACTGCGTCCCTTTAGCGTGGTCAAAGTTCTTTGACAAAATTCTCTTCCTCCAGACTGTGAATAGACACCAGGTTGGCTTTCTCTGACACACAGCAGAGTTCTGCATCAGCCCAGGTCAAACGTGTGGCAACGTACTTGTACACCTGCCACGCTGTAGCTTCACTGGATGGAAAATTAAGATAAGATCTTTATTGATCCCCCCTTAGGAGAAATTCAAAAATGACACAGCAGCATAGGGGAATGTAGTGCAAAAGAAATAGTACAGAAGTAGAGGTACAAAATTGATGGAAACACAGCACCCAGAGTGGGGACAAACAAGAGGAACAAGATTATGTTGGTGTTAGAGTTTGAGTTTTTGGAGTAGCAGGTCTGCACTGTTGGATTATGTCAAAAATCTTAAAGAAACAGCTAAAAGACCACTTCTCTTTTTTAATATGTTTTAGGAAGGATGTTTGCACTGTTGATGTGATATCATTGGTCAAATGCACTTGGCAATCACTTTCACCTTCACACAGCTACACAGTGTCTGAACATAAGCGAAAAAAGACCACAAGCTCACCTGGAGCAGTAGTAGTAAATAGATTTGAGATTTTCATCTTAAAAAGTCCAATGAACATTAAGAAGTGTTTGTATAAAAAATAGCCAGGATCCTAAAGGAAAACAGGGAAATAAAAGACACGCAATACATGTTCATTATTCATCAACAGGTGTTGAACTCTGTTTATAAATGATCCATAAATGACTATATGATACAAGTATCAGTTCCACAGAAATGCCAGGATCCTTTTAGTCCAATATCCCATTTCATTTAGCATTATAGTACAACTGTATAAGCCACAGTTTAGTGTTGTAGGGAAAATCCACTCTCAGAATTTATAAATGTTATTATAATCTCAGATACTTTATCTAATATTTGTGAACAGTTCAGTACAGTTCAGTCGTATATGTAATAGATCTTATTTAGATTTCCTGCTGTGTCTCCGAATGGCTTCAGCTAGACATTTGATGCCTAGCACAAAAATAAGACAAGTGGACCTCCCACAATAACTAATGAATAATGATTGTCTGCCATTAACCAGTGCACTGGCCCTGAGTTAATAGTATATCAGCTTAATCAAGTTAATAAATTCCTCCCCAAGACCAAACTTTTTCATATTATTGAATAGGTACTGCTACTCTATTTGATCAAAGTTCTTCTAAGCTTCAAGTGAGATAAAGACTTTGAGCTTGATGAATGTTTGTATGTTAAATGCAACCCATGGGGACACCATCACACACCATGAAACCAGTAATCATAATATCAGAAAGTGGGCCTATCTCTGCATGGAGTCAGATTTACTGTGGTATAAAAAAAGAGACTGATTTTTAAACAAACCAAGACCTCTTCAGTACATTTACGCTACAGGACCCAATGGGACATGTGTCACTGACAAATGTTGAGGTCCATATAATTTACAATATGAGGGAAAACTACTATTTTTGGGGGTTTTTATTGCCTTTAATCAATAGTGAAAGCTGAAGATAGACAGAAAAAGGAGGTAGAGAGAGATGATGACACGCAGCAAAGGGCCACAGGTCAGACTCGCACCCTGGGTTGCTGCAGCAAGGAGTCAGTACATGGTGCCAGCTCTACCAGGTGAGCTAACCAGGTGTCAGAAAGCTATTATTATCTACTGGAACAGGCTGGAGGAAATCAGTTGGTCCCTCTCTCTCCCTTGGCTTCCACTCTGTTAGGTTTGGTTGAATTTGTTTGTCTTTAGCTTAATTTTTCTTTTAGTTTTGTTAAATAAACATATTTTTGGTTACAACTCATGTGTGTTCTCCACTTCTTTGTGACAGAGATAAAACTATTATTATCTACTGGAACAAAAACATCATGAACCACTGATAAACGTGCATGAGGAGTATTTAGATTAAAATGAACCACGACTTTAAAATGAAAGCAGGGAAATAAAAGACAAGCAATAACCTTTTATTAATTCATTAACAGTTGTTTTTCTGTACAATTATATTTTTATGGCATCGTAATAATGCTTATCATCATCACAGCATCAAACAAAATAGGCACAAACGAAAGGAAGAAAGTTCATACACAATCCCTCAGTGACTTTATGGGACAGGGAAATCTACTTCCATATAAATGCCAGGAACTTTTCAATCCAATGTGTCCTTCACCCTTTAGAAAAAGTCACTAAGTTCACCAGGTAGGTGATTTATCAGAGGCCACCATAGATCCATAAAGATGTTGTCAGTTATTTTTATTTTGGCACTGAGGTTTTCATTGGAAAAGCCCTAAATAACTCTTATTCGGGGTGTTACAGTGGCAGGTTTTTCATGGACTCAGTTAAATAGAACACATATTCTTGTCTTCTTGTAAAAAAGAAACAATTCCCCCTGAATTTTTCATGCAGATTGTATTTATGTGCCTTCTTTACATGGCCTGGATCTTAACAACAGACTCAAAGATATGACATAAAATCTTTTGGTGGAGATCCAAAAGAGTTTTGAACCTCTTTAAAAAAACACAACAACATTATTGTCATCAAAGTATACCTTTATTTATGAGTTACATCTGAGATAGCATTTTTTCCATTCATTATTCACTAGAGTTAACATACGTTTTCTGCTAAATCTATAAAATTTTCTATGGGTCAGTAAGAAAAAAAGAAAAATTTGAGACATTTGTTCAACATGCAAAAATGAAAGTTAGTGAAATGATTTCTGTATACATACACATGCACATTTTTAGATTTATCTTGCAGTCTTGGAAAGTCCTTGAGTTTAATCAGAAAAAAACATCTTAGTTGCTAAGGACAAACTAAGCGAGTTTCACAAACAAAAGTAAACAGCTTAGAACACGGATAATCATTCCATTTAAATCTTGGGCCATAGTTTGTGTGTCCACAGTTTTCATGTCCTCCAGCGTTGTCTGGCTGTCCTGCATCCCAAAGGACGAAGTCAACTGCAGACCCATCAGACCACGTCCATCCTCCTTCTTTCGCTGTGTCGCTGATTCCAATCCAGGTATATCCTCGGGCAGGGTCAAAGTTATTGATCAGGGAATTGACAAAGTTATGTTCTTCCACACTGTGGATAGCCACCAGGTTGGCTCCCTCTGACACACAGTGGAGTTCTGCATCAGCCCAGGTCAAACGTGAGGCGACGTACTTGTAGCAGCGGCCATTGAAGCTCCACCAGAACATGGGACAGTTGCCGCGCTGCAGCTTCACTGGATGGACATCTGATGGAGACACAGCACCCAGAGTGAGAACAAACAAGCAGAGGAACAACAACATGTTGGCGTCAGAGTCTCAGTCTAAGTCTTCAGAGTATCTGATCTGCAATGCTGGACGTTATCAAGAAATTGCATAAAGAATTCAAAAGCTACTTTCTTTTATATGCTTCAGAGAGCGTGTTTGCACTGTTGGTGTGATATCATTCATTACAAGCAGGGGTGTGTCCAGGGAGTGGCCTGGGAATCCACAGGTTACTCCTGAAATCTGATTGGCTATCTGCCCTATCAGAGGTGGAACTTAAATTTGGAATAACTTTTGTGTAATTTAGTTTTAAACCTGAGTGGTAGCAGAGCATGGAATAACACTAAACCTCCCAAAAATGTTAAAACGTTAAAAACATTTTTGCTGTAGGAAGCTAAAAAGTTTTAGCTTTAGAAATTTGTCACTGAAGGTCCATATACAGTAAAATGTAAAACGATTATCTATTGGAACCAAAACATTGTATTCCACTAAGAAATGTGATTGAGGAGTGTTTCACTAAAAATGAACCAGGACTCTAAGGTTAAAACATGGAAATAAAAGACAAAAAATAACCGTTAACCACTTACCAACAGTTGTTGAACTCCAGTTAATGTTTTTCTTATTAATTATATTTCTATGGGATAATAACAACACTTATCTACAAGCTATAGCGATAAAAAAGAAAGAAAACCGAAAGAAAGTTTATGGATTACCCTTACTGATATAGACAAATGAACATCTGATATCTATTCCACAGTAATGCCAGGAACATTTCAATCCAATGTGTCCTTCACCTTTTCCAAGTCCCTCAGATAAATTGGCAAGTGACTCTTCAGAAAGTGCCATAGATCCATAAAGATGTTCTTGGTTCTTTTAATTAAGTAGACAGGGTAAAACATTCACTTTTATAACATTTATTTCTATTCATGAAATATATAAATATATAATGCATTGGATAAGATTGCTTTTGACACCTTTAATTACTGTGCTGAGCCTTAATAGGTTATTTATATTTAGGTGCCATATATCCTGAAGAACACTGGCCAGATTTTCATATGAGGAAATGTTGACGAGAACAAGGGATTAGGCCTAAAGTCTTTAAACATGAGTGTTTTAATGCAGGGTCGAGGACCAAGCGGTTCATAAGACCGTATTATGGAAAAGTGGGTCTTCACCAGAGCTCTTCAGTACACCTATGCTGCAGCACTCAATGTGAAATTTGTCACTGAAGGTCCATATACAGTAAAATGTAAAACGATTATCTATTGGAACCAAAACATTATAATCCACTAAGAAATGTGATTGAGGAGTGCTTGACGAAAAATGAACCAGGACTCTAAAGTGAAAACAAGGAAATAAAAGACAAAAAATAACCGTTAACCACTTACCAACAGTTGTTGAACTCCAGTTAATGTTTTTCTAATTAATAATATTTTCATGGGATCATAACAACACTTATCTACAAGCTATAGCAATAAAAAAGAAAGAAAACCAAAAGAAAGTTTATGGATTACCCTTACTGATATAGACAAATGAACATCTGATATCTATTCCACAGTAATGCCAGGAACATTTCAATCCAATGTGTCCTTCACCTTTTCCAAGTCCCAAGATAAATTGGCAAGTGACTCCTCAGAAGGCGGTATAGATCCATAAAGATGTTCTTGGTTCTTTTTATTAAGTGGACAGTTCTTAAAAGTAATTCACTTTTATTACATTTATTTCTATACATGAAATAAATAAATAAATAATGCATTGGATAAGATTGCTTTTGACGCCTTTAATTACTGTGCTGAGCCTTAATAGGTTATTTATATTTTATCAATATGTTTAGGACGGGATGCACAAACAGAGGATAAGTAACTGAACATGGGACGTCATTCCATTTCAGATCCTTTTCAAAGTTGCTATGAACATAGTTTTCACTTCCTCTATTGTTGTTTGGCTCTTTAGGACTTCAAAAAAATAAAAAATTAACTGCAACTCCATCAGACCACATCCATCTGCCTTCTTTATGAATGTCACTGAGTCTGATCCAACTGCGTCCTTTAGCGTGGTCAAAGTTCTTTGACAAAATTCTCTTCCTCCAGACTGTGAATAGACACCAGGTTGGCTTTCTCTGAGACACAGTAGAGTTCTGCATCAGCCCAGGTCAAACGTGTGGCAACGTACTTGTACACCTGCCACGCTGTAGCTTCACTGGATGGAAAATTAAGATAAGATCTTTATTGATCCCCCCTTAGGAGAAATTCAAAATTGACACAGCAGCATAGGGGAATGTAGTGCAAAAGAAATAGTACAGAAGTAGAGGTACAAAATTGATGGAAACACAGCACCCAGAGTGGGGACAAACAAGAGGAACAAGATTATGTTGGTGTTAGAGTTTGAGTTTTTGGAGTAGCAGGTCTGCACTGTTGGATTATGTCAAAAATCTTAAAGAAACAGCTAAAAGACCACTTTTCTTTTGTAATATGTTTTAGGGAGGGTGTTTGCACTGTTGATGTGATATCGTTGGTCAAATGCACTTGGCAATCACTTTCACCTTCACACAGCTACACAGTGTCTGAACATAAGCGAAAAAAGACCACAAGCTCACCTGGAGCAGTAGTAGTAGTAGTAGTAAATAGATTTGAGATTTTCATCTTAAAAAGTCCAATGAACATTAAGAAGTGTTTGTATAAAAAATAGCCAGGATCCTAAAGGAAAACAGGGAAATAAAAGACACGCAATACATGTTCATTATTCATCAACAGGTGTTGAACTCTGTTTATAAATGATCCATAAATGACTATATGATACAAGTATCAGTTCCACAGAAATTCCAGGAACCTTTTAGTCCAATATCCCATTTCATTTAGCATTATAGTACAACTGTATAAGCCACAGTTTAGTGTTGTAGGGAAAATCCACTCTCAGAATTTATAAATGTTATTATAATCTCAGATACTTTATCTAATATTTGTGAACAGTTCAGTACAGTTCAGTCGTATATGTAATAGATCTTATTTAGATTTCCTGCTGTGTCTCCAAATGGCTTCAGCTAGACATTTGATGCCTAGCACAAAAATAAGACAAGTGGACCTCCCACAATAACTAATGAATAATGATTGTCTGCCATTAACCAGTGCACTGGCCCTGAGTTAATAGTATATCAGCTTAATCAAGTAAATAAATTCCTCCCCAGGACCAAACTTTTTCATATTATTAAATAAGTACTGCTACTCTATTTGATCAAAGGTCTTCTAAGCTTCAAGTGAGATAAAGACTTTGAGCTTGATGAATGTTTGTATGTTAAATGCAACCCATGGGGACACCATCACACACCATGAAACCAGTAATCATAATATCAGAAAGTAGGCCTATCTCTGCAAGGAGCCAGATTTACTGTGGTATAAAAAAGAGACTGATTTTTTAAACAAACCAAGACCTCTTCAGTACATTTACGCTAGAGGACCCAATGGGACATGTGTCACTGACAAATGTTGAGGTCCATATCATTTACACTATGAGGTGTGACGACCATCTGAGCAGGTCTCTCCCTCAAAGAGCTTTTGTTTTGTTTGGTTGAATTTGTTTGTCTTTAGCTTCATTTTTCTTTTAGTTTTGTTAAATAAACATATTTTTGGTTACAACTCATGTGTGTTCTCCCCTTCTTTGTGACAGAGGTAAAACTATTATTATCTACTTGAACAAAAACATCATAAACCACTGATAAACGTGCACGCGGAGTATTTAGATCAAAATGAGCCACGACTCTTAAATAAAAGCAAGGAAATAAAAGACAAGCAATAACTGTTATTAATTCATTAACAGTTGTTTTTCTGTACATTTATATTTTTTATGGTATCGTAATAATGCTTATCATCATCACAGCATCAAACAAAATAGGCCCAAACGAAAGAAAGGAAGAAAGTTTATACACTATGCCTCAATGATTTTATGGGACAGGAAAATCTACTTCTGATATCTATTCCATATAAATGCCCAGAAATCTTTCAATCCAATGTGTCCGTCACTCTTTAGACAAAGTCAGTAAGTTAACCAGGTAAGTGATTTATCAGAGGTCGCCATAGATCCATAAAGATGTTGTCAGTTGTTATTTGGGCACTGAGGTTTTCATTAGAAAAGCCCTAAATAACTCTTATTGTTGTGTTACAGTATATAATTGACCATTTTGAGTGCCAAAATGTAATTGCTTGCACCAACACAGTGTGGTGCCCCTTTAAACCATTGTTAGCCCAACATATGTTGCCACTGAGTTAACCATAGTACCAACACAATGTAAATTAGTGGGATTAAAGATATGACATAAAATCTATTGGTGGAGATCCAAAAGGGTGGCTGTGGTTCAGAGGGAGAGTGAGTTGTCCACTAATTGTAAAGTTGTTGGTTCGATTCCTGGCTCCTCCGACTGCATGTCAAAGTATCCTTGAGCAAGATATTGAACCCCAAATTGTTGTGTGAATGTGCATGAATGAGTTAGTTTATGTCTGATGAAGTTTGCCATCATTGTGTGAATGTGTGTGAAAGGGTGACTATGGCACACAGTGTAAAAGTGCTTTGAATAATCTGAAGACTACAAAGGCGCAATACAAGTACAGGTCCATTTACCAAAAGTATTTCAAACTAGTTTAAAAGACACAACAAAGTTACTGTCATCAGAGAATACTTTTATTCATGAGTTACATCTGAATAGCATTTTTTCTATTCATTATTTTGAACAGTTAAATTACCTTTTCTGCTAAATCTATAACATTTTCTATGGGTCATTAAGGAAAAAAGAAATATTTTAGACAATTAAACGACACATGAAAATGAAACCTGATTAAATTACTTTTGTCTGAATAGACATGCAGATTTGTATCTTTAGCTTGCAGTTTATGAGTTGAATCAGAAAAACGTCTTGCTAAGGACAAACTAAGCGAGTTTCACAAACAGAAGTAAACAGCAAAGAACACGGATAATCGTTCCATTTAAAATTTGGGCCAGAGTTTGTGTGTCCACAGTGTTCATCTCCTTCATCGTTGTCTGGTTGTGCTGCATTCCAAAAGACAAAGTCAACTGCAGACCCATCAGACCACATCCATCCTCCTTCTTTCTGAATGTCGTTGATTCCAATCCAGCTAAATCCTTGTGCAGGGTCAAAGTTCTTGATCAGGGAATTGACAAATTTATGTTCTTCCACACTGTGGATAGCCGCCAAGTTGGCTCCCTGTGACACACAGTGGAGTTCTGCATCAATCCAGGTCATACGTGTTGCGATGTACTTGTAGCAGCGGCCGTTGAAGCTCCACCAGAACATGGGACAGTTGCCGCGCTGTAGCTTCAGTGGATGGACATCTGATGGAGACACAGCACCCAGAGTGAGAACAAACAAGCAGAGGAACAACAACATGTTGGCGTCAGAGTCTCAGTCTAAGTCTTTGGAGTATCTGATCTGCAATGCTGGATGTTACCAAGAAATTGCATAAAGAATTCAAAAGCTACTTTCTTTTATATGCTTCAGAGAGCGTGTTTGCACTGTTGGTGTGATATCATTCATTACATGCAAGGGTGTGTCCAGGGAGTGGCTTGGGAATCCACAGGTTACTCCTGAAATCTGATTGGCTATCTGCCCTATCAGAGGTGGGACCTAAATTGGAATAACTGTTGTGTAATTCTAGTCTCAAACCTGAGAGGCAGCAGAGCATGGAATAACGCTAAGCCTCCCAAAGACATTAAAACGTTAAAAA